>NC_045969.1:24986883-25286883 GCF_010909765.2 Amblyraja radiata
CCCCACTCTCTCCCCCTTTCTCTCCCTCTCCCCCCCTCTCTCTCGTCCTCTCCCCTCTCTCTTTCTGCCCCTCGCTCTTTCTCTCCCTCTCTCTCTCCCCCCTCGATATTTCGATATTATTCGATATTTCCACGCTAATCAATTCCACATCACAATCCACTGCATTTATATTTCTACTCATCACCACCCTCAATACCTATCTGGATTAACGACCTCACCTCCTTTCCCTTTTTGCCTATTTAGAACACTCAATACCCTGTAACATTGTTCCTAGTTCACGTCACCATGCAACCATGTCTCTGTAACACCCATTTTTTAACCAAATATTTATTTCTGTTTGTACTATTAAATGATCTAGCATGTTATAAATGATCTGTGAATTCAAATGGTGTGGCATTATTATTATTAACCAGTGCCTCGACCTATGAAGACAAGCTTGCCATACACCTTCATTATCACCCAAAAATCACAACACCAATGGATAGTGTGATAAAGAAGGCAATCAGCTTGCTTGCCTTCAATGCTCCTAAGGGTCCTGCTAGCCTTCATTTTCTGAGAGAAAAAATTGTTACAATACGTTCCTAGTTATCCCCTCTCACTTTAAAACATTTGTTAGGCCATGTTGGATTATCGTGTGCAGTGCTCGTTTTGAAGGCTTTGGAGTCAGTACAGATGGGGTTTACCAGGATCTTGCCTGGTTTAGAGTGCATCTACAATAAGATGTTGTTGAACAAATAGCCATGGTTTTCTCTGGCATGTCAGAGGCAGATGGGTGACCTAAGAGAAGTATAAAAAATTATGAGAGGCATAGGGTTTTTTTTCCCAGGGAGAAATTGTCAAAAGTTAGGTTCAAATCAACCCCTGCAATAAGCGAGTTCGGTATTCCGACTGCGCATGCCCAGGTCACAGGTCACAAGCGAAAAACACTCTTGGCAGCCGTGCCACGGCATGCACACAGACCTGTGTCTCATCTGCAGCCAGGATCGATCCCTGGTCTCCCACGCCGCAATCGCTGTCAAACCGCCACTGGACCATCCCCGTCCCCTCCCGAGTGTCCTCCCCCCGCCCCGTCAGGGGATGGCCAGAGACGTCGGGAGTCAGACACGAGAGGCGTCCCCAGGCCCACAGCCAGTGCGGAGATGCAGCGTTAAATGCAGCTGAACTCTGCCTGTCTCGCCGGGTTACCAACCAGCCCTGCCTGGACTTACAGGAATGACGGCCCAGGCTTACAGCCAGCACGGAGAAGCAGCGCTAACTCCACGGCTCCGGGCTGGTATCCCGTCAGTCCAGGCAGGCCTGTAGGTTAACCCGGCGAGACAGGCAGAGTTGAGCTGGATTTAGCGCTGCTTCTCCGCGCTGGCTGTGGGCCTAGGGGCACTGCACCCGTCTGACTCCTGATGTCTCTGGCCACCCCCGAATGGGGGGGGTGGATACTCGGGAGGGGACGGGGATGGTTTATTGGCGGTTCGGCAGCGATTGCAGTGCCGGAGACCTGGGTTCGGTCCTGGCTAGAGACGAGGCGCAGGTCTGTGTCCATGCCGCGGCACGGCCGCCGAGAGTTTTTATCGCTTGTGAGCTTTGACAAATCCCATGATTCCTTGCGTTTTTCAGAATACCGAACTCGCTTATTGAAAGCGAATTCTTTTCTATTGCTAATACCAGTGCCGCATGAATAGGAACTCATTTGCCCCTCTCCCTTTAAGCCACAAGTATACTTTTTTAATTGTATTTACCCGCTGTTAATTTCCACATAGCTCAGATAATAACTTGGAGATTATCAGATGGTAGAGCTTCCGTCTCATACAGCCAGAGACCTGAATTCAATCCTGACCTCGGGTGCTGTCTGTGTGGAATTTGCGTGTTTTCACTATGACCACATTTCCTCCCACTTCCCAAAGACATGCGGATTTGTAGGTTAATTGGCCACATGTAAATTGGCACCACTGTGTAGGGAGTAGATGACAAAGTGGAATAACATAGAACTAGTGTGAACGGGTGATCGATGGTCAGCGTGGACTCTGTGGGCTGAAGGGACAGTTTCCATGCTGTTTCTTTCAATCAATTCTGCTGTTCAATTTATTCTCAAACAGCTCATAATCCCCCGGTACTCTGATTTGTCAATAGTGCCTACTTGGACCACAACTGTTTCCATCCCTCCCACTCACGGTTTTTCTGTAGCCAAGATAAGATGTTCATAACCCTGGCACTGGGCACACAACTCGGCCATGAGGATATGGATGGGCTTACTTTGAATTGTGCTGGCACAGTGACCTAATTAATCACATAAGTAGGATTACAGATAGACCTTTAAACTGAATTGACGGGATGGTTCTCGTGATAATAAGTTCAATAAATTAAAAATAAATGAGGAGGCAGTGGCATGGGATAATGCAGGGGAGAATAAAAATCAAAGTATCATATGAAACGGCAGAAAATATTAGCAAAACTGGATGGCAGCAAGTGAATTCAGAATAAGTAAAAAGTTAAAAAATCAAACATAGAATCATATAGCGGAGGAACAGTGCCTTTAGCTCACCATGTCTGTGCCAACCTTGAAACTAATCCCATCTGCTTGCACATGATCTATTTCCCTCAAATGCCTGTTTTGACACTGCTATGGTATCTGTTTCAACCACTTCCCATGGAACCACATTCCACATATTTACCACCTTATGTAAAAACAAATTGCAGCCTTTAAATCTATGCCCTCTGACAGTGCCTTTTCCCTTGTTTGTTGCTCTGATCCCCATCTCCAGCAGCAGACAATCCAGGATAAGCACACGATCAGTGACTGGCTGCCGGAAAACACCAGCATCTTGGACAGAGCTCTGGATTGAGCTGAGCCAAAGGAGCTACAACTGTGTCCAATTAGCTACTACTGGATTGATCTGCCTGCACCTCGTCAGAATCCTTCTAAAAAACCAAGCCTGTTCCAGCCAGAGGAGGAAAAGGAAAGTGGTGAGAAATGAAAAGCAGAAGAGAAAGGGGGAGCAGGAGAAAGGGGAACCAAGTGAAAGGAAGAAATAGGAAGAAAGAGAGAAAAGAGGAAAGAAAGGAAAGAAGAGAAAGTGGGTCACCTTCCACCTCGCTGTGTTCCCCTTTTGCAGGCTTGGAGGCAGACTGAGCTGCCGGGACAAACTTGAGACAACCAGCGCTTCTTTTTCGAGGTCAGGACTGAGCTGCCAGGTCAAGCCTTAGACAGCTAAGATCCCCCTTTGAGGCCAAGACTGAGCAGCTGGGGAAAACCCCAGAACGCCAGAGCCTCTTCACCTCTCCCCTGAAGATGAGGGACTCTGCCCGTACGCAGAGTGCAAAGAGTGAACTGTATGGACTGTGCCTCCTCCTTTTCGTGGCCAAGGCTGAGCTACCAGGGGAAGCCCGAGACTGCCAGTATCTCCTTCACGGTCAAGAATAAGCTGCCAGGACAAGCCAGAGATCGCCATCATATCCTTTTGAGGCAAGAGTGAACTGCAGGTGCAAGCCTGAGATAGCCGTGCCTTCTTCAAGATCAGAAATGACCCACCGGGAAAAGCCTAAGACAGCACTATAAAACCCAAGATGCCTGGACGTGACTCAGTCACTCTGCAAGATTGTGAGGGAGAGGCCACGACTCTCATTCTAAGCTGTGAATCAACTGAACTGTGAGTCTGCAATGTACTTGCAATAAATGATTTGTTAGCCCTTAATGACAATGCCATGAGTTGTTTAGCCTGCTTCCCTGCCTGTGCTTGAAACTGCAATGCTTTGTTATGTCTGACTGTGTTTGGAAGGAATAAATGTTTTATTATGTCCGACTGTGTTGGTTCAAAAGTCCCGCTCATTTCATGACTTCCGCTTAGTGGACAGGTTGCACTGATTGCATAATTTCCGCTGTGTGCAGAGGTCGTGCTGATTGCATAATTTCTGGTAACTGCAGAGCTGATTGCGGAAGTGTCGCTGACTGCGGAAGCCACAAAGTGGAGAGGCCGCGCTCAGTGTGTGTGTGTGTGTGAGTGTGAGTGTGAGTGTGTGTGCGTGTGCGTGTGCGTGTGTGTGTGTGTGTGTGTGTGTGTGTGTGTATGCGTGTGTATGTGTTTGTGAGTGTGTGTGTGTGTGTGTGTGTGTGTGTGTGTGTGTGTGTGTGTGTGTGTGTGTGTGTGTATGTGTGTGTATGTGTTTGTGAGTGTATGGGTGTGTGTGTGTGTGTGTTTGTGAGTGTATGTGTATGTGAGAGTGTATGTGTGTGTGAGTGTGAGTGAGTGAGTGAGTGAGTGAGTGAGTGAGTGAGTGAGTGAGTGAGTGAGTGAGTGAGTGAGTGAGTGAGTGAGTAAGTGAGTGAGAGTGAGTGAGTGAGTGAGTGAGTGTGAGTGAGTGAGTGAGTGAGTGTGTGTGTGAGAGTGGTCTCAGTGACTGAGCTGCCAGCCCAAGAATCCATTCTGCCCACAATGTCCATACTAGCCCTGGAAACCAGTCCCTTCGGCCCACAACACAGTGCTAGTGCTCCAGACCCCCCCCCCCCCCCCACAGGCCAGCAATATTGGAATTGATGGAGAGGTGGAATATTGCGGGGGACCAACCCTCCTGTGTGAAGCTGGGACCCAACGGGTCCCACTTAGTCTAGTAATCACTATATTTCTCTTTCCTTGTTCCACTTGAATGCACAAATCCCACCTTGTATAATGGAGTATGGACAGTTTGCACATTCTCCCTGCAAGCTCTACGTTCAAATGGAAAGCAAGAATTTTGTACCTGATACTAGAGAAGAATGAGTGCTGATGATCATCTGGAGCTGCTCCCTAGATTCCACTATATGTCTCCTCTACTGTCATACCATCCTCTCCATGAACATTGATCAAATGTGAGGTAATCAATCTTGGAGATGTGACTGCCTCCTGACACTGTTTCTCTGACTCTCTCTGAGGTTTGTACTCTCTTTGATCAACCCCAACCCAACGTTCCTCTCACAGCCAACATTTGCTGTGAGTTTGTTCACAGTGAATCTCAGTGGGGTCCAACAATTCACAAATACATAGCCTGACCAGTCATCTGTTCTATTTTTATTAATTAAATTGGACTTTATAATGTTAAATTGTACTCCTTGTTTATACTCATGAAACCTGATATAAATCTCTTGTCCAAACAGAAGAGACTGCTTAGAAATACACACAAATTAGCTTTCTGTTTTCCTATTACATTACACTTTCTCGCCGACAATCAAGAACAAAACACATCTGACTAGGTGTAAATGACTAGTTTGCTTCATTTGCAATAACTTTAAAAATACATTTTGATAACTGATTGAAATAAAAAAAGAACCACAACATTTACTAACTCACAATATATGTATAAACTTAATTACATCTAATGTTATGAAGTTAAAAGTTAATATGAGCATAATTTCAAATACAACTTGGTACATAAAACTTTTTTGGTTGAAAGACTAATGGGACATTGAAACGAAATAATTTAGAGGTGGTCTGATGCCAATCTGGACACCACGCCTATAGAGGAATTTACTCTTGGAGGTATGCATTAAACATATATTATGCATAGAAAACGTGGTTCCTTAATTTGCTGTGCGCACTTCCTGAGTATATTAAAGGTACCAGACCTCTTGCCCATCTCTCATTATTCTTCCAACAGTGCAGTAAGTCAGTTGATAGTCATTGGGGATGTTCATGCTGCTGGTTGCAATTCCTTTCTCCCAGAGTTGCTGCGAGGCACACAACCAGGTTAATGGTTACATGCTCGACAGGGAACTGTGCGTAGGGTTAAAGTGTGGAGGGTGAAGAACTAGCATATTATCTCCAATCTTACCATATATTCTTTCTGAAGCCAGGAACTTCCCAGAAAGCCAGATTTCCAATATCACTCTTTCGTTATAACCACATGCAGTAAATTGTGCCTGCAGCCCACCAATATTTCTTACATTTTGTCTATTTACTTCCTTGCATTCCAACCCCACCTGAATCTCCCCAGTTTTGCTTGGGTATCTGAACCCTCCTATTTTTGAATTCCTCTTCAGTGAAATTCAGAACTAAGGAGAAGGTTCCCCTCTGATTGATTAATAAAAAAACATTCAGAAAAGACAAAGTGAAGTTTAATGATACCAGCATATAAACAGTGTACAGTACATTCAAAACCATGTATATATTTTATGCAGGGTTAATATATAATTCATAATTAATACTGTAAATTGATAGCTTATAACAACTGATAGCTTATAGGGTGATTTCACGAAAGGTCACTGGAGCGTAATTCCCCACTCACGTGACCGAAATTTTTAACTGGGGGACAAGCGTCACTTCCGGTACATGTTAGTGGATGGGAAAACACGCACTTTCACACCCGTTAAAAACATCGAAAACGGCCAGGTTTTGAGCTGCAATTTACGGAGCCAGTCGGGATGACCGTGAGGAACAGCTACCTAAATTTACAGTCCAAAAAAAAAGATAGAAACTAAGGTAAATACAAGAGCGAGCTGAAGGTGTAAATACAGCGGAAGTGCTCGCGGACTTTTTTCTTGGAGATTTAAAGATCCAAAATATCGGGAATTATCGCGTTTGCTCGCTGCATTTCATCAAAAGTGGCATTATTGACTTTTTTATCTTTATTCATTTGTTATATGAAAAGTATTAAAAGTTAGAAACCCGTCAGTAAAATTGCAAAATCGCCCATGGATCTCGGGTGGGTTTTAACATGCAAAATGAAAATGCTTCTGAAGCTCCATTTACCATTTAAATAATCGTAAGCTTGCATCGCAGTAAAATTGATTTCCAAACGCATTGAGAGTTTACGATTATTTAAATGGTAAATAGAGCTACAGAAGCATTTTCATTTTGCATGTTAAAACCCACCCGAGATCCATGGGCGATTTTGCAATTTTACTGACGGGTTTCTAACTTTTAATACTTTTCATATAACAAATGAATAAAGATAAAAAGTCAATAATGCCACTTTTGATGAAATGCAGCGAGCAAACGCGATAATTCCCGATATTTTGGATCTTTAAATCTCCAAGAAAAAAGTCCGCGAGCACTTCCGCTGTATTTACACCTTCAGCTCGCTCTTGTATTTACCTTAGTTTCTATCTTTTTTTTGGACTGTAAATTTAGGTAGCTGTTCCTCACAGTCACCCCGACTGGCTCCGTAAATTGCAGCTCAAAAACTGGCCGTTTTCGATGTTTTTAACGGGTGTGAAAGTGCGTGTTTTCCCATTCACTAACATGTACCGGAAGTGACGCTTGTCCCCCAGTTAAAAATTTCGGTCACGTGAGTGGGGATTTACGCTCCAGTGACCTTTCGTGAAATCACCCTATAGGGTGATTTCACGAAAGGTCACTGGAACGTAGATCCCCACTCACGTGACCGCAAAATTTAACTGGAGGACATATGTCACTTCCGGTACATGTTAGTGAATGGGAAAACACGCACTTTCACACCCGTTAAAAACATGGAAAACGGCCGATTATTGAGCTGAAATTTTCTGTGCCAGTCGGGGTGACTGTGAAGCACAGCGACCTAAATTTTCAGTCCAAAAACAAGATAGAAAGTAAGGTAAATTCAAGAGGGAGTTGAAGGTGCAAAAAGAGCGGGAGTGCTTAGCAGACATTTGCCGTGGAGATTTAAAGATCCAAAATATCGGGAATTATCGCGTTTGCTCGCTGCATTTCATCAAAAGTAAGGCATTATTGACTTTTTATCTTTATTCATTTGTTATATGAAAAGTTTTAAAAGTGAAAAATCTGTCAATAAAATTGCTAAATCGAGGAGAATTCCCTGCTATTGATTTGCACTAATTATGCTGATATCTCGGTTGGGTGGCGTGTCTGATTGAAAGTCCAGGAACCTGAGTTTGGAGTTGCCTGGCCGCCTGTTACCGAGCCCTGGGGCGGTGTCATCTCCCTCTCATCTCTACACCTCTAATGTGTGTGTGACCAGCCTTGCTCACCCGACTCCCCCGCTGGGAATTCTGCGTGTGTGGAATAAACCCTAGACTGTGTCAGTGAGGGGTTGTTTACATTGGCATTGGGGACGGAGGGAAGATGCCAGACAGACAGTCCCACTGCAGAGTACATACAGCCCTGTAGTCTGAGTCCGGCCACCGCCGCGGCTCTCACTCAACTCACGCTGAAAGATCTCGCCAGCCCTTTGGCTCGCTTCCACCGCCCTCGCTGCAACAACCAACTCACTCTGGGCGTTTTTGTCCAGTGCTCTGGTATCACCCGCCCGGCAGCCTCACATACAGAGCGACAACTGACATTCTTCACCATCCCTCAGGTTCCTGGACTTTCAATCAGACACGCCACCCAACCGAGATATCAGCATAATTAGTGCAAATCAATAGCAGGGAATTCTCCTCGATTTAGCTATTTTAATGACAGATTTTTCACTTTTAAAACTTTTCATATAACAAATGAATAAAGATAAAACTTTTCCAAACCCCTTTGTCACAACTTACTGAGTCTTTCTGACTTAGGTTCCACATAAAAACATGAAGCACACTTCCGGAAACTTGACTCAACGGGAGGGCTGACTTTCGTGACGCATTCTAATGTAGAGCGGTCATATGAAGGAAAGCATTACTTTGAAAATCCTTCTACATTCAAATGTCGCCAGCCCCATATCCGCCAATCAAGGTGGAAGGTGGTTCCAGATAAGGACACAAAGAATTATTAATATAACCCAGGTGGCCGATCCCGAAACACAAGAGACTGTAGATGCAGCAATTTTGAGCAAAAAAAAACAAAGTGCTGGAGGATCTCAACAGGCTGGCAGCAGATGTGAAGGGAAATGGACACACGCCATTCCAGCAAGGGACCGGACCGTGATGTCGTCTGGCCATTTCCCTCCACAGATTCCGGCGGGCCGATCCAGATTCGTAAATTCATTACAAGCCAAACATGGAAATCGTGTTTCAGGGCACTTCGTTGTGTTTGCAGCAGGCTGTACTCCGAGCGCCTAGGCTGCACTATACCGAGTGCCACGGTTGCGCCCTGCTAAGTATCCCGACAGCTCATTGGGAACTTATGGCATCTCTGTGGCATTTGGAGAAGAATGTTTTGTCATTATTAACCCCCCTTTGCTGAAAGGGATCAACAGCTTTATACTAAAAAGACACAAAATGCGGTTGTGGCTCAGCGGGTCAGGCAACGTCTCTGGAGATCATGGGCAGACTGAAAAGAAGGGTCCCGAACCGAAATGACACCTATCCATGTTCTCCAGTGATACTGCCTAACTCGCCGTTTTACTCCAGCATGTTGTGCCTTTGTGGCAAGCCAGCATCTGCAGTTCCTTGTGTCTTACAACAGTAACCCGCACCCCCAAGACTGGAGTGTTCAAAAGGGAACTGCAGATGCTGGAATATCGAAGGTAAACAAAATTGCTGGGGAAACTCAGCGGGTGCAGCAGCATCTATGGAGCGAAGGAAATAGGCGACGTTTCGGGCCGAAACGTCGCCTATTTCCTTCGCTCCATAGATGCTGCTGCACCCGCTGAGTTTCCCCAGCAATTTTGTGTACCCCCCAAGGCTGGAGTTAGCATATACCTGTCACAAAGACAGTTTCAGTCTCATTGCCTTCCTTCCTTCATCATCGATTGAATGTTTTCAAACTCTCAAGAAGGGAAAGAATATCGTAAAATTGAGTGAAGTTTTCTCACCTGCGAAGTAAAAGTGAATGTGTAGGAAAGAACTGCAGATGCTGGTTTAAACGAAGGAAGACACAAATGCTGGAGTAACTCAGCGTGACAGGCGGCATCACTGGAGAGAAGGAATAGGTGACATTTCGGGTCAAGACCCTTCTTCAGTAAAAGTTAATCTTGGGCTCTGTCTTGGAAAAGGAGCAAGATCTGATAAGCCTGAGTTCTTGAGTCGCTCACACACAATGGAATACACAAGAAAGGAGAACAGGCAAATGTAACGAGTCGCAACAGGAAAGAGCATTTCCTCGAAGTAAAGTCCTCTAGGCGTGGTGTCCAGATTGGCATCAGACCACCTCTAAATTATTTGATTCCCTGTAAAGTGCAACAGGGCTGTTATTAGATATTTATCTCCATGACAACATTCGGCTGCGCAATTGAGGCGCGGCGTCAGCACATAAAGAAAGGTACCTTTTACCTGGGAGCTGGGCAACCCAAACTGTGGTTCCCACTCGTTGCTTCTAGGAGAGTCGAGAAATCGAGAGAATGCAACTTCAGAACCTCCTCGTCTCCACCGCGCTGGAGATTTCCGCGGGCGCAAGGAACAAATGACCTAAAGTTTGCATCTCCGCTCGCCGCTGGAAGAACTGACACCTCTACTCCCCGGGTCGGGCGCTGCCTCCTCGATCCCGCTGCTCGGCCGACTAGGATTCCAGAGCATCGCCGATGCCTCACATCAACCCCGCCGCCTGTCCGGATAATGTGACCGACGTTGGCTGAGCTGAAGCTGAGATCCAACCACTCTCACAAAACGCCGGTGTACGGCGAGGACGTTGCGCCCGTGGCAATCCCCATTCCCATCCACCCCAACCACGGCGCAAAAGTCTAATGTGTAGGAAGTCTGAAGCAGGGGCCGCGGAGCGTTTTGAAAGTGTGGGGGGGGGGGGGCTGAGTGATCACTGATAACTGGCCTTGGGGGTACCCGAGTGGGGGGAGGGTGTAGAAGGGGGGCGTCCCACCTCCCAGGGTGGGGACTTTTTTAAATTTGATGTATTAAAATCATGCATTGTAGAAGTTTGATTTCAATGTTTTTTTGTTTGAAGTATTTTTAAGATAATGTAGGGCCTACATGAGAGATAGGAGCAGGTGATTATTATTTTAGTTATTGCTCGACCTCCAAAAACTGGGGGATAATAATACAGGCCATCCCCCACCTCGGGGTATCTAAACCTAAATTTTAGTAGTTACTTAAGTTATGATGTCGGATGGAAGCTGCATACCCAAATCTCGTTGCACTTATGTGCAATGACAATAAAATATATTATTATTATTATTATTATTAGGTGTATGGAACAAGCTGCCAGAGGAGGTAGTTGAGGCAGGCACTATCCCATCATTTTAGAAACAGTTAGACTGTTACATGGATAGGACAGGTTTGGAGGGATATGGATCAAAAGCAGGTAGTGTAGCTGGGACATGTTGGCGGGTGTGGGCAAGTTGGGCTGAAGGGCCTGTTCACTCTATGACTACATTATACCTCCACCTTGCATGAACGCTTCAAAATCAAGTGGTTGAGTTGGAGTGGAGGACCAAGAAACCAAGGCCCGCACACACGCAGCATCACAGCTGCCGGGAATGTTTATTGCGAGACACCTATGACCTGGGCATGCGCAGTCGGAATACTGAACCCGCTTATTCAAGAGCACATCTGGAAACCTCATAAATGTGCGGCTGCTCACCCTCCCCTTTGAGAATGTTATTCAGCTGCTCTGAGACATCCTGGCACCAGGAATATAACACACCATCCTGGAGTTCTATTTGGGGCCTCAGAATTTCCTGTCTGTCCTCACTAATGAGTCTCCTACACAATCGCTAAGTTTGAACACCCTTCCCCCATGAATCTTATCACGTTAGCAGTATTGCCATAACTGGCATGTAACCAGAATATACACCTGATTTCTAGATGTATCATCCTTCTGAGGTCATCTCCCGTGTTTGATGAATTCCACCAAATTTTGATATTATACTATCTGAAAGAGGCACTCCTATAAGAATTCGAGGGCTGTGAAGATGGCTTCTAATAGAAGTCGCACCTCCTCACTGGTGTGCTGCATATGATCAGCCTCAATCCTCTTGTTCAGATGTGCAGAATGAGTGGATGTGCTTGGGAGTGTCACTATTCAATTCCTGTCTCAAGAATTATGATCGAGTAAACATTATGATTATCAACAGTTGTTAATAAAGTATAAGAAATCATGTAAGTAGAGGATCACCCTTGTCTCCAATAGCCATCTTTCAGGACACTGCTGAAGATACCTGGCAAGCTCACTGTAAATGACTGTCATGTGTGTTTGCAGGAAATATTGCATTGATTGAAAAATCCTTTCTTGTGATCGCAGCTACTTGATCAAAGGGGCTTCTGGAAGCTATATAGCTAACATGATGGCAGCCTGGAATCTGGGAAAGACAATTAGTACCATAATATTTGTCTGTTTCATGTGGATGATGTGTTTAGGTACCTGGGTGAAATGAAAGGAAGAGGCAAAAGGGAAGGCGTCATATCTCCTGAAGATGCAAGGAAAAGTAACATGAAAAGGGGAGTATTTCTACTCTGTTTTCACCAGGGAGAAAGATATGAGGACTAGGTCGAGGGGAGTTCTCCCCCTGCCACGGGTACCATGTAATCCCGTGCTACCTGCTCCATGGTCGGATAGTCGGTGACTAAACCGTCTCCCCCACCTGGTTTGCCAGGTGAGGAGGGGGCTGTGGACCCTCAGCAGGACCAAGAACAAGACCTGTCAAAGGCCGGATGAGCTCCTAGCGAGCCAACGGCCATCCACACTTCAGTAGAATTTGCGATCACTGTCGTACATAGCATTGTAAGGCACCGTGCATGTTGATGTTTTCAACGATGATGATGATGAGATGATGATGATGAGATGCTGTACGTTTTCCATGTGACTTGCGTTGGTTTTCCCCTGCAGCTCCGGTTTCCTTCCGCACTCCAAAGACATACAGGTTTGCAGGTTGATTGACTTCTGTAGGTGGGCGGCACAGTGGCATAGTGGTAGACCTACTGACTTACAGCGCCAGAGACCCAGGATCAATCCTGACTGCAGGTACTTGTCTATATGGACTTTGTAGCAATGTTACAACATTTTGAGATTTTAAAAATCAAGTTTGCAATTTATCCCATCAGATAAAAGCATAAAAAGAAGTTTAATTTGACACCTAATTCACTTTCATATCTTCAGTATTTAATAGGTTATGGCCATTTTCATACTCATACTAGCATCTTGTTCCCTATTGCTTTTCCATTGACTTAACTCAAAAGCAGTGATCGAGGACAGTCAAAAGCCCATAACATTCTTAAAAATTAAGAGAACGGAATGAAATTTTCAGTTATTATAGATTGAAGCATTCTGAAACAAATATGAAACAATCTTACTTGGATGACCTGAAATTAAAGTATATAATTATTTAGTTACCTAATTGTAGCTACTTACAAAATTGACCGTTGTGACGGAAATAGTAATAAACACCCAGACTGCTTTGAAAATTCAAAAATGTGATATTCTCAAGATCAGAACTAATATTATTGTATTATATGCTGAAAGTCCGTAACAGATAGGTAAATAATTTACAATTTCTAGCAAAAGACCAAGTCTTTATGGAGAAGATCAGCTGCTAGCTGGTACATTGGCATATCAAAATCAGTAGCATCATCATACTCCTCAGATTGCAACCAATAAGCAACTCTGCACACCTTGTTTTTCCTCAACTTTTCAATTTTGGCATTGTAAACCTTTTTGCTCTTCAAACCATGCATGACATGTCTTTCTACCCACTACTTTTCCATTAAGAATGTCCTGTAGATCATCACATTTGGAGTAGTCCAAATTCGGATAATCTCTGCGAATGCTGTTTAAATCAATCTCTTTCAATTTTTTTCCTAGTTTTTTCCTCTCTTTCGTGTCTCGAGCATGCTCCTTGTCTTTCTGTTGCTTGATGATTTCTGCTCTCAATTCCTTCTGTTTTTTCTTCCGTCTGTTCCTCTGCACTCTCCCCCATGTCACTGCCTTACAGAGCACTTCCTCCCTACGATGCTCCTCGAGATTATCAAGGTAATTGACTGTCCTATTCTGGCAGGGCCGCATCCTACATGACAAATAACACATGGTGGCATTGGGAGATTTCTGTTTCGATGAGCTAAACATCCCCATTATCTCCTCCGCATCAATGTTGTGTGATCTTGCTGATGCAGTCTCCTCCTTCAGTTTCTCAGTTACATCAAGTTCAAAGTATTTACTATACTGCCTCTCCAACACAGTGATGACAGCTTGAAGACAGCTCCTCATCTTTGAACTGAACTGTGGATGTACTGGTAGCTCCCAAAGTTTTGTCAATGTGGCATCAAATGTACCTCCTCACCGAAGAAATCTTCCCTTGCCAATATCAAGTTGTCTGGATTTTCTGTGGCTTCCTTTAGAGCAACAATCACCCCTTTAACCACTTTGATGCCATCAACATGGTTGATCTGATTCAGGCTTGTAGAAGTGCTTCATCCAAGGCCCAGTCAGATATTTGCCAAGTAAACCTAATATCTGAAGTTCTACTTTTGCTTCAGCCTGGATGAAGTCATGGAGGATGGCGCTTTTCAACCCCCCACAGGATGTTCTGCTATTCAGCAGGGCAACAAAGTCATCATAATGTTCTATTAGCTTGCCACTAATATGAAACAGTATGTGCAATCTGTTGCCACGGTACCGTGGGAGGACACCTCGGGGGATGTTCCTTTCATCCAAAAATGCGACAAATCCTTTTGGGTCCCCTTTTCCGTTCTTGTACCGAAGTTTGCTCATCTGCAGAATGGCATTTACTGCTAGACAGTCTTTCCCAAACAAGAATTGTCCTCCGGATTGTTTCTCCATTTTAAGAGCTGAGCGAACTGATGTTGCGATGGAGTCAAGAGGATGCAACTGGCAGTAGAGCTCATTCAAATATTTACCCCACTCACTACTCACAATCCTAAAAGCAGCATGATTAACTGCACACCTGTCACTCATTGTGTTTGAAATGTTGTCGATTATCTGTTGCCTGGTATCTTGAAAATCTGCTTGCTCATTGAAATAAGTATAAGTTTTACACAAATTGTCAATTGTTTCGCAAATATGTTGCGCATAGTCCTCAGCAGTCCCACCAGCCAATTCATCGACTGCTGCAGAAAGACATTTGTCTGTGGTGGTGAAGTGTACACTGTTAATGTGGGTCTCTTCCTGGGTGGTTGCATCAAAACCCACAGTGAAACCCTTTGTTGCTTGGATCATCTCTGCTGTTTGCAACTCAGCAATAGCTCCCAATTCTCGGGCCATAACTTCAACTGCACTGCGTTGAGGAACATAATCCAGATGAAGTCCACTCCGCTTGTAGAACTGGCTTATCAGGATTGGAATGTTTGCTGTGGGAGTTTTGTTTACAATACAGTCAAATACATGCATCCTTGTTGTTGAGGAGTAAGTTTTCTGGTCCACCGTTGACTTGACAATACTGGCAGCCTGCAGAGTTTTGATTGTTTCTTTGAGGACAAGATTGTCAAATTCGAGGCGTCTCACATCCTATTCCCTGTCCTTTAAATTTTCATGAACTTTTCTGTACTGGTGAATTGAAACAGTTTTCCTCTTTTTCTTACTGCCACGAAACATCAGCAATTGTCTGTGTGCTTTTTTTTTTCTTTTTATTTATTTATTAGAAGTAGGCATATTATAAAATGTAGTTACATATTATAGTAAAAAAACTTTTCATATACATCAGTCATACATTATTAAAATTTTCCATTAACAATTACTTCTGCTTCTAGTGTTTTTATTTTTTATAGAAAGAGGGAAAAAGAGAGGGTAGAAAGTTACAAATAAAAAAGAAAGCAAAAAAACCCAGAAAAACAAGGGAGGTGGAATGGGTTACCTGTAATACATCAATGGAGATAGGTTCGTAGGTTATAAAGTATAGCTTTTCATCTATTCCTGAGTTCAAGTTTCAGTTGGGTCCTCGTGCTGTGCCAATCTATCCCTTCAGATAGTTAATGAATGGAGCCCAAATTTTATGGAAAAGATCTTGTTTGTCCATTAAGACAAGTCTAATTCTTTCTAAGTATAGGGTCTCCGACATTTCCGTAATCCACATTTTAATTGTGGGGGTTGTAGGGCCTTTCCAAAATTTTAATATTAATTTTTTTCCGGTTATTATACTGTAGTTGAGGAAATTTCTTTGGTTTGTTGTGAGTGTTAAGCTTTGTTCTGATATTCCAAGTATTATTAATTTTGTGTCTGGGTCCAGTTTTGTATTAATAACTTCTGAATGATTTCAAAAATATCAGTCCAGAAATGTTTAAGTTTTATACAGTTTGCAAACGTATGTGTTAAATTAGCCTCTAAATGTAGACATTTATCACAAATAGGAGAGATTTGTGGGAAGATTCTATTTAGTTTTATTTTAGAGAAGTGTAGTCTATGTAAGACCTTGAATTGTATTAAAGTATGTCTGGCATTTAATGAACATTGATGTATTTGTTGTAAACTTTCGTCCCACATATCTTTCGTGATAGGATGACCTATTTCATTTTCCCATTTGTATCTATATGGTTCGGTCGGTGGTACCTCGTTGTTTAGTAGGGTGTTATAAATATAAGCTATTAGTTTTTCAGTATTAGGATTCTTGTTCAGACATTCATCAAGAATTTCTGATTCCCTATTCTTGTAAACTTGTGTATTAGATTTAACATAATCTCTAATTTGTAGATATCTGAAGAAATTATTTGAGTGCAGTCCATAATTCTGTTGTAACTCTTGAAATGAAAGAAAAGTACCTTTCCCATAAAGATGTCCTATATTTTTGATTCCATAATTTTTCCATTGTGTGAAACCTTTGTCCATAAAGGATGATTTGAATAAAGGATTATTTACAATGGGAAGGCAGAGTGGTGTATTATTCAATTTTAAACCTTTTTTTATTTGTTTCCAAATTCGTATTCCACTATGTATTATGGGGTTTTCTTTATAGGTTTTTTTGTGCAGTTTTGTGGGGGGCAAATATGATCGGTCCAATTTCAAAAGGTAGACAGTCTTCCTTTTCCATCATTAGCCAATCTGGTTGTTGATCCATTTCTTCCAGCCAGAAATTCATGTTTTTAATATGGACTGCCCAAAAATAAAATAAGAAATTTGGCAAAGCCAGACCTCCATTTATCTTTGATTTACATAAATGTTTTTTACTTATTCTATGATTCTTATAATCCCAGACAAAACTTGTAACAATTGAATCGACTTTTTTGAAAAAAGTTTTTGGGATATATATCGGAATTAATTGAAGTAGGTACAGCAGTTGCGGTAAAAAAATCATTTTTATAGCATTAATTCTCCCAAGCATAGAAATGGGGAGTGTTTTCCAGTATTGAATATTCTTATGTAGTTTATTCAGTAAGGGTGAGAAATTTAGTTTAAATAAAGAGGTATATGTCTTAGTTACATAGATTCCTAAGTATTTAAATTCATCTTTAACTATTTTAAAAGGGGATTGTTGTATTGTATGTAAATTGAATTTTGTTATTGGCATGATTTCGCTTTTATTCCAGTTGATTCTATATCCCGAAAACTGACCAAATTGAGTTATTAGATTTAATAGGTTTGGAATACTAGTTTCTAATTTTGTAATATATATTAGTATATCATCTGCATATAAGGAGATTTTATTCCTTGTGTCTCTAGTATTGTATCCAAATATTCCTGGATGGTTTCTAACGCTTTCTGCTAGGGGTTCGATTGCAAGAGCAAATAATAGTGGGGATAGTGAGCATCCTTGTCTACAGCCTCTAGAGAGATTAAATTTAGTTGATAACATTTTGTTTGTTAATATTCTAGCTGTTGGATTAGAATATAACAATTTAACCCATGTACAGTACTTCTCTCCTAGTTGAAATTTTTCCATCACCGAAAATAAATATGGCCATTCTACCTGGTCAAATGCTTTTTCAGCATCTAACGAGATAATTGCTAGCTCTGCGTTAGGGATTCTATTGGAGTATATAATATTAAATAATCTTCTCAGATTATAAAATGAGTACCGTTTGGGGATAAACCCTGTTTGGTCGGGATGTATTAATTTGCTGATCACTAAGCTCAATCTATTAGATAGAATCTTAGTTAATATTTTCTGATCAGTATTTAAGAGGGCTATAGCTCTGTATGAACCTGGGTCTTCAAGATCCTTGTCCGTTTTTGGTATAAGTATGATTGTAGATTCATTTAGAGTTTCTGGGAGTTTCTGTTGAGTATAGGCGTATTTGTACATTGTCTGTAGGCGTGGGGAAAGCAAGTCATAATTTTTTTTATAAAATTCCGAATTTAGACCATCGGGTCCTGCCGACTTTCCGTTTTTTAAGGACTTTATTGATTCTTCAATGTCTTTTATCGTAATTTCAGCCCCTAGCAATTCTCTCTCTTTCTGATCTAGACCCGCAAACTTACAATTCTGTAAAAATGTTTCCATTCCCATTGATTGTTCTGTTATTTTAGATGAATACAATTTTTGGTAGTATTGTAGAAATCTATCATTAATATCTTTAGGCAGTGTTAATGTTTTTCCCTTGTCTGTTCTCATTTTGTATATTGTTTTTTCCCCATCCAATTTGCGAAGTTGACGCGCTAATAGTTTTTGTGGTTTGTCACCAAATTCAAAATTTAATTGTTTTGTATGTTGATAAAGTTTTATAACTTGGTCTGAATAAATCTTGTTTAATTTATATTTTAATACTGCAATTTTATTGTGTTTTATCGTGGATGGTGCTGCTGCATTTTCTGTGTCTAATTGCTTTATTTCCATTTCCAGTTTCTGTTGTTTGGCCCTATTCTCTTTATTAAAAAATGATTGGGAAGAAATTAATGCTCCTCGTACAAATGCTTTAAATGTTTCCCAAAGAAGGGAGGCAGAGATTTCAGGGCTATCATTAGCCTCAAAAAACATTTTAATCTGTTTTACTAGGTATTCATTACATGACTTATCTTTTAAGATTTGGGGATTAAATCTCCATTGTGACTGTGTCTCTGCCATTCCGTTTACTTTGATCATAAATGTTAATGGAGCGTGGTCTGAGATTATGATGTTATGATATTGTGAGTTATAGGTAAATGGGATAAGTTTTGAATCTACTAAAAAATAGTCTATCCTTGAGTAAGTTTTATGTACTGGTGAGTAAAATGAATATTCTCGGCCCGATGGATTTTCAATTCTCCAAACGTCCTTAATATTAGTAGTATTAATGTATGAATTTAAAAATTCACTTGATCGAGATTTTAGTTTTCTTTGAGTTGATGATCTATCCAAACAAGCATCCAAAGTGTAATTTAAATCTCCACCGATTATTAAGTTTTGTTGTGTACCTTCCGGGATATTGTTAAGAATTCTCTTAAAAAACAGAGGGCTATCAAAATTTGGTCCATACACATTGAGGAGAGTCACCTTTTTTAAGTATAACTCCCCTATTATTACAATATATCTGCCTTCAATGTCTTCTATCGTTGATATATGTTTAAAGGGTATACCTTTATGAATTAATATTGCAACACCTCTTGATTTATGTGAGAATGAAGAGTGGTACGCTTTAGCAATCCATTTTGCTTTCAATCTGTGTTGTGCTTCCTTTTTAAGATGTGTCTCCTGGAGAAATATTATATCTGTTTTCAATGATTTTAAATGAGCTAACACTTTGCCTCTCTTGATAGGTTCATTAATTCCCTTAACATTCCAACTACAGAATTTAATTCCCTCACCCCCAATTTTTATATTCATGTCTTGCATCTTGTGATTAAGTGGTAGAGCAGATGATTCAGCACACTCAACCCTACCTTATACTTGAACTTCAGGAAGATTAATTTTAGGTCACGTCTGTTTTCCATCCGAACATATCTCCTTAAATAAAATTTGCAATTCCATTCCAAATACAAAATATAATATGATATAAGATAAAAAAAAGGTGATAGCAATTAGGGTTAGTAAAGTGTGGAAAGTAAAAAAGAAAAGCAACTACAACTACAATTAGTGCAGTTAGTGATAGCCACCCTAATGTGGCTAAGCATCTATGGACTTCCGTAGCTTTTGGTTTATAAAAATACTAGCTCCGTACTTTCCTTGAAAGGAAAGTTTCCAATTCGATGCATACAATTTGTGGGGGGGGAAAGAAATATTGATTATATTCTATTAATGGTATAATTAGTAGTCTCAAATTGAAATGTTAGTTTTGTATAATATAAACATTTATCAAAGAATAATCAAAAACGAAAACATCAGAGAGAGAGCCACCAAACATTTCTCATTATAAAATACCTGAATCATACTTTACTTATATTTCATACTTTTAGTTAATTCTTAAATAATCTAAATAATCTTATTATCATTAGTTAGTGTTAGTTAATATTCTTGATTATTAATAGTTGTTAGAGGTTAGTACTAGAATGTTAGTATTATATATCCGTTGCAGGAAATATACCCAATTCTTATTGCGAATTTTAGGCAACTCTTAAATATAATAGTTTAAAGTTTAGAGTTCCATATCTTCTCTGCGAGATAGCGGTAGGTGTTAAGAGTTGAATATTTTTCAATCTTCGATCTTGTCCTCGATGTTCTTGGCAAATTCAAATGCTTTCGTGTGCTTGATGAAGAAGTATTCCTTCTTCTCGTAACTTACTCTTAGTGTTGCGGGGTATAACAGTCCATATCTCAGATTCTTTATGTTCTTCAGTATTCTTCTTGTTTCTGTGAACAACGCTCTTTTCTTAGCAACTTCCACAGGGTAATCTCTGAATACGCTAATCTTGTCTCCTTCATATACAAGATTTCTGCTTTTGCCAATTTTCCTCATCATGTCATCCAATACATGTTCATATTGGACCTTTACTATCATTATTCTTGGTCGGTCGCCCACCTTTGGGGGACGTCTCGGCACTCTGTGCGCTCGGTCAAGTAATGGCGCCTGGTCCAGGTTCAAAATTGTTTTCAGTACTTCTGCAGCAAATTCACGGGGGTCACGAGTCCCCTCTCTGCCTTCCTGGATGCCCACGATTCTTAAGTTCTGACGCCTCTGTCGTCCCTCCAAGTCTGTACATTTTTCAGTTATTTGATGCAATAACTTTGATAGGCGTTGGTTCTCAGTGATGAGTTGTTTTGTAATTGCGGTGCTTGTCTCAGCAAGTTCCTCAAGTTCTTTTACAATCTTGTAGTGTTGGTTTAATGTCAGGAGAATAGGTTCAAGTTTAGAATCAAATCTGGATTCCATCTTATTCAGTTTTTCATTTACTTCTTCAACATTTTGAGTCATATTTCTTTCCATATCTAATTTCCAGTCTTCAAGGACTTTGTGTACAATCTCTGTAACATCTTCTTTAATTTGTTCTTTAATTTCTTTTTTAAAAGATGCCAGCTCCTCTTTAACCTCTTGAAAGTTCTGTCTAAGATTTTTAAGTTCCTCCTTAAGGAACGTTTTTAATACTTCCATCTCAGTCTTTTTCTTCTTCTTTGAGATGTCTTCTCGGGATGCTGTTAAACCTGAGGCCGAGGCTTCAGTTGGGCCTACCTCTTTAGTCTTGCCATTTTTTGTCTTGCGGGGGGGAGTATGTTGAGTCGACATACAGCCGGTGTCGCGCGCCTGATGACGTCACGGGCTTAGTGCAAAACAATCGGTGCCGTTTTCTGCAGGTAGGATCTGTCTTTTCCCCCCGTTTTTTCGTTTTTTTCACGGAGCTAGTTGGCGCGAGTCTCTCCTACTCCATAGCGCCACCGGAAGTCTGTCTGTGTGCTTTTTTAAGTCTCAAAAACTCTGCCTTGGTTTCAGCAAGCTCTCGTGCAAAAGTTTCCACACGTAATTTGGTTTTGAGTTCCTGAATCTTTCTGTACTTTAAATCTATTTGGTTTTGCTTTCTCTTTAAGGCTTGATTAACTTCACGTTTGGGAATTTTCAATCGTGCCCTAAGTTCACTGATCTTTGTGTGATACTTTAGTGTAAGAGCAGCCCTGGATTCGGACAGAAAGTTTAGTCTTTTCTTCTATTTCTGTTTCCTTGGTGAAAGACTTAGAAATTCTCTGCTACATCTTGTTGAGACACTAGATGTCGATGGCATTGGTTCAGATGAGGCAGCAGCTGTCGTTGGCGTTGCTAGATTCAGTGCGGGGTGCAGACTCTGACTGTCATCGCCCATGTCCTCAGTGTCTTGAAATATGGGCACTTGGCTCTCGGCTGATGTCAAGGATTCAGGATCTTGAGCACCAGGCGGTGGAATGTCATCTAAATAAATGTGTTGACTGCCTTCTGGAAGTTTAAACGTTTCATTACAAATTTTCATAAATGCTCCAAGTTCCTTGGGATTGGTGAGTTTTTTAAACTTAAGCAAAGTCCGGTTAACGAGAGCATTCACTCTTGAGTTAACAGCATCACATGAATAGCCTTCTGCATCCGACAAAGAGAAATGTGAACTCAGCGATTTCTCTGTTTCAGACAGACTTTTTTCAAACGAGGTAAACAAGTACAAGATGTGTCAATTTTTAAGATCCCTCTTAGACTCGGGCGTGATAGAGAAATTCACTTCAAGTTGAACTCTAGCTATGCCTGGGCTTTTGGATTGACAATTTTGCATTTCTTCTTCGGAGACATCTGTTTATAATGTAGCAGTGTTACAAAATTTTGAGATCGAAGTTTAAACGACGTGCCGTGAGAGTCTGCTTAAAGATAAAATAAGCTAGTAAGAGCGAGGGAATACGCTTATATTTCAAAATGGCACAGACCAGTCCATCTTTCCACGTGGATCCACCACCCAACCTAAAGCTCAAAGAGAACAGGGTGGAAGAGTGGAAAATGTTTAAACAAATGTATGAAAATTATGCAGTGATAACAGAACTGGATAAGAAGGAGAAACAGTATCAAAAAGCAGTATTCCTGCATACTGTTGGACAGGAGGGCGTGAGAATCTACAATACCCTGTCGTTCGAGACGGTAGCAGATGAGACAGATGTGAAAGTCATCATCGACAAGATGTCTACCAGCATCATAGGAGAGACGAATGAAACCTATGAAAGATTCTTTTTCAATAAACGAGACCAGAAATTAGGGGAAAGCATTGAATTGTATGTTGCAGAGCTGAAGCAACTTGCGAAAACATGCAACCTCTGTGAGTGCCTGAGAGAAAGCCTCATTCGATATCGCATTGTCATTGGTAGTGCGGACCGGTCAACTAGGAAGACACTCCTTCAGAAGAGGAATCTGACACTGCAGGGTGCTGTAGACATATTTAGATCCTCGGAGGTAACAGCAGCAAGAATGCAGGTCATTGGCGAAGAGCCAACAATACACAAGGTGGAACGATTCAAACCAAGGGAAAAGATGGTTGATTTTCTGCAGAGGAAGAATCAGGGACTAGTCAAGTTCAAGTTCTGTGCAAGGATGCACAAGCATAGGAAGGAGGAATGCCCAGCGTATGGGAAGGACTGCAACAGATGCGGACAACAAAACCACTTTGAAGGTGCTGCAAGCAGAGGAAGGAGAGCATGCGGAAACGGGGTCTGCACAAAGTCGAAGAGACATCTGACACAATGTCCATTTCCGACACAGAGTCTGTGAATTGCATTGAGATCAATGCAGCCGGAAACAATCCCTCTTCAGGCCTATTCGCTGAGATGCAGGTCGGCACAGCAGCCATCAAATTTCAGATTGACTCTGGTGCCAGTGTTAATGTGATTCCCAAGCATCTTGTACCCAACAAAGAGGACATTAGACGAGAGAAAATCACCTTAAAGATGTACAACGGATCCAACCTGCTGGCGGAAGGTTGAGCGAAAATCGTACTCCAGAACTAGACGAACAACAAGTACCGGGTTCACCTCATAGTGGTAGAGGAAGGCTGGCTCACACCGCTCCTGAGCGGCAAAGCTGCACAACAGATGAAACTCATTACGGTTCACTACGAGAACTTCAAGAGCCTGAATGCTGTTAGCGAGGCTGGCTCATTACTCAAGAAATACAAAGATGTCTTTGACGACGAAAGACCTGGGAGAGTGCCTGGCAAGATCAAGTTGTTAACTGGGACGGAGGATGTGATCCCATCACAGTGTTCTGCAAAGCCGGTACCTGTAGCCATGAAAGAGAAGGACATGAATAGTCTCATGAAGCTGGTCAAGCAGGACATCTTGACTAAAGTCGAAGAATCAACTGAATGGTGTAGCAGGCTGGTTGTTATGGAGAAAAAGGACAGCACAGAGTTGAGGTTTTGCACAGATCCTAGACCCCTCAACAAAGACCTGAAAAGGGAGATCCACTACCAGTCATAGAGGATGTACTCCCTGAGCTGTCCAAGGCGAAGATTTTCTCCCAAATTCGATCTGGTCAGGATAACTCCACTGCGAACTAGATGAGGAAAGCAGTTTCCTAACAACCATGAACACCCCTTTTGGGAGATTTTGGAAGAGGTTGCCATTTGGCCTGAAAGTAAGTGCAGAGATCTTCCAGAAGAAGTGCAACAAGCCCTTGAAGAATTAAAGGGAGTGTTGCAGATGATATCATCCTATTCGGAGAAGGGGACACCAGAGAAGATGCAGAAAGAAATCACAATGCAAGACCTTCTTCGGGTGGGCGGCGCGACTCACGTCGCAGCGGCCTCTGCAGTCCGTCTGTCGTTTTTTCATTTTTTGTCTCGTTTGTATGTAGTTTTTATTTATTTTTTTAAACTGGGTATGTGTGTGGAAACTTTTTAAAATCTTTCCCCTGCACGGAGAACCCAACCTTTACTCTGTCGGGTCTCCGTTGTCGTTGGGGCCGAGCACCGTGGAGCGGCCTCCAACCGGAACGACCTGGGGCTCCAGTCGCGGAGCTGCAGACATACCCACCATCGTGGAGCTGGCTGAGTTCGGAGCGGGAGGAGCGGTGGTGGCGCGCTGCTGCGACCCGACCCAGAAGATTCGGAGGCTCCAACCGCCGGCCCGGTTGACGGTGACACCGGGAGCCCGCGGGTCCCTGCTGGGAGACCGCTTTTCGGGGCTTCCGCAACGGCGACTTCTCCCGCCCGAGTTGCGGGGTTGAGGATGACCTGGAGTGGGGCCTTACATCGCCCGGCGCGGGTTTAAATGGCCACAGGACTTGTTAGCGCACGCCGGGGCTCCAACACCAAGACCCGGAGCAGGGCCTTGCATCACCCGGCGCGGCTTTATAATTGCCGCGGGACTTATTTACCATCGTCCGCCGGGGGCTTTGACTCTGACATCGGGAGGAGAACGGTTAATGAGGAGTGCAGGGGAGAGATAAGACTTTGCCTTCCATCACAGTGAGGAGGAGATTCACTGTGATGGATGTTCGTGTAAATTGTGTTGTGTCTTGGTACTTCTTCTTGTTTGTATGACTGCAGAAACCAAATTTCGTTTGAACCTCTGGGTTCAAATGACAACAAATAAATTGTATTGTATTGTATTCTTCAACGATGCAGAGACAGAGGCGTCAAGCTGAACCGGAAGAAGTCGGCAGTGAAAACTACGTGTATCACATTTCTAGGACATATAAATACAGATTGTGGCCTGAAACTGGATTCAAAGAAGATCCAAGCTATCCTGGAGATGCCCAACCCTACCAATCCAACAGAAATCCAAAGATTACAAGGCAGTGTAAACTACCTGGCAAGATTCGTGCCAAGGTTGTCAGACACATTCGAGCCTTTGAGGAGATTGACGCACAAAGAAGTAGAGTGGGAATGGTCATCAGAACATGACATGGCAATGTCAAAGATCAAGGAGCTGTTGACAACGACATCTATCCTGGCGTATTACACCAGACGAACAGCTGACCATACAATGTGATGCAAGCAAGGCAGGTTTAGGTGCAACACTTATGCAGCAGGGACAACGTCTGACCTATGTGAGTCGAGCATTGACGCCAACCGAGCAGAGATTTGCTCAGATTGAAAGGGAGGCACTAGCAATAGTGTCTGCCCTCGAGCGCTTCCATCAGTACACCTACGGACAGAGAGTGATCGTTGAGAGTGACCACAAGCCATTGGAAGTCATAGTCAAAAAGCCTCTGCATAGAGCACCAAGACATCTCCAGGGCATGATGATGAGGATGCCACACTATGACATCGAGATCAAGTGGGTAAAGGGAAAAGACCTCCCTGACGCCACAGGATCAACCAGTTTCACTTATAATGGTATACTAGACTAAGTGGGACCCGTTGGGTCCCATGTTCACACGGGAGGGCTGGTCCCTCGACGCAATATTCCACCTCTCCACCAATTCCAATATTGTGGGGGGGGGGGGGGGGCTTTCTGGAGCACTGGTATGGGTGTTATTGGCTGCAGGGACTACTGGTCTCCAGAGGGCTAGTATGGACATTTTAGGGCCAAATGGATTCTTGGGGTGGCAGCTCAGTCCCTCAAGCCTGATGTGCTGGTAGCTCACTCACGGCTGGTGGGCTGGCAGTTGACTCACGGCTATCCCTTGAAATACCATTTCAAGCAGAGTGCAAGGCCACCAAATTCAAATCCATTTTCCTACCATATCAAGCAGGGTGCAAGGCCACCAAATTCAAGTGCAGTTTCTTACCTCTTCGAGCAGGGTGCAAGACCACAAAATCCAAGTGCAGTTTCATACCACTTCAAGCAGGGTGCAAGGCCACCAAGTTCAGGTTCCATTTCCTACCACTTCAAGCAGGATGTAAGGCCACCGAATTCAAATGCAGTTTCCAACCACTTCAAGCAGGGTGCAAGGCCACCAAATTCAAGTGCAGTTTCATACCACTTCAAGCAGGGTGCAAAGCCACCAAATTCAAGTGCAGTTTCATACCATTTCATGCAGGGTGCAACGACACCACATTCAAATGCAGTTTCATACTATTTTAAGCAGGGTGAAACCACCATAAAAACCACCATAAAACCACACAAAACAGTAGACAGAGTCATGACCACACCCACACTTCCGGGTTTTATAATTCCCTCCCCATCCCACCGGAAAAGGTGTGGCCTTCATCGTGTGATTGACAGGAGAGAGATTCTCAACATTTTTTAAACACTAATAACACATTTGTTTTTCATTGATGGGAAGAATCCTCTGCACCTGATGAGCGGAGGGGGACTGAGTAAGATGGCCACAAATCACAGCCGTAAGTGGTAGTGTTTTATCTAAAATCAATATAGTGCAAACAGGAAGTTGTCAAGTTTAGACAAACAACCATTTGCATGCAGTGCCTTTTCACTTCGACCCAAACCCCCCAAACAACCATTTGCATGCAGTGCCTTTTCACTTCAACTCAAACCCCTCAAACAACAATTTGCATGCAGCGCCTTTTTACTTCTAACCAACCATATTTTCATTTTCAAACCACATTAAGGGCACTCACAGTTGAGTAGACATGTGTTCAGTGTTATTCAGAGCTCAGAGACACGTGACCCTCTGGCTTCCTCCATCTTGCAGAAACTGAGTGAGGCACACCACTTCTGGGTTTTCTAGTCCCTCCCCCCTCCCACCAGCAGGGACAGCAGAGAGAATGGCAATTAAAATTTTTTTTTTAATATCTCTCAGATTTTTCATCGATGTGAAAAACCCTCCATTCCAGGCAGGTGGTGGGGGGCTCTGAGCGAGGTGACCAAAAATGACGGCCGTAGGTGGCGGCGTTCTCTCGGAAACCAAAGCACAGCGAGCCAAAAGCGGTCAAGATCTTACTTTTAGTAATATAATAATAAGATGGACACACTGATCTGTTTTGTAGTAAATGCCTACTATGTTCTGTGTGCTGAAGCAAAGCAAGAATTTCATTGTCCTATCAGGGACACATGACAATAAACTCACTTGAACCTGAACTTGATGTCAACGTAGTTGAGTCCTTGAGCATAGGAGAGGACAAGGTCAAATGCATCCAAGCCCACACCAGGGAAGACGAAACACTACAAACAGTTAAGAGAGTAATCCAAAATGGATGACCAGATCATAAGACAGAAGTTTCAGAGGCAGCACAACCATATTTCAATGTCAGAGACGAGCTGAGTGTGCAAGATGGCCTAGTATTCAGAGGAAAGAGAGTTGTAATCCCTGTCACTCTACGTAGAGATATGAAGGAGACATGCCACACCTCTCACCTGGGAGTGGAAGGAACCCTCATACGTGCTGGAGAATGCATTTTCTGGCCCGGAATGAACTCTCATGTTAAACAGTTAATTTCAAACTGTGAAGCCTGCAGGACGTACGAACAACACAATAAGAAAAAAACTCTGATGCCCCATGACCTCCCAGATCGACCATACGAGAAAGTGGGAACCGATATGTTTGAACGTGAGGGAAAGCACTATTTAATCACAGTGGACTATCAATCTAATTTCTGGGAAATAGACAGACTGTACGACTTGAGCAGCAGGACAATCATTATAAAATTCAAGAGCCACTTTGCAAGATACGGAATTCCCAGCACCGTGGTAAGTGACAATGGGACACAGTTCTTATCAGAGGAATTCGCCAAATTTGCCAGGAAATGGGAATTTGACCACTACACTATTTCTCCAAGACATCGCCAAGCTAATGGTAAGGTGGAATCGGCAGTCAAGGCAGCTAAGCGAGTGCTGAAGCCGAGACAGAGTCAGGACATCTAATTCAACGTAATCGAGTGGATCTGAAGAAGACCGGAGAACTACCTCCACACATAACTCCAGAGAAACCACCAGACGTGGAGAAGACTGGGACAGCTTTGCAACCTCAGCTGACATGGAAAAGACCAACACAGCATGCATCACCGGAAAAAGAGGCAACTCGTGAAACTCTTAACACAGAGAAATCTAAACAAAAACAAAGTGACACAAGAGAAGAAACTAGAAGTGATGCACAGAATGTACCTACTGAAAAAAAAGACATTTCTGAAAGAAACCCCATCACAAAGACTAGGGCAGGTAGAGTTGTCAGACCGTCGGAAAGGTAGGGCGAGTGTGTCACGAAGTAATGTGTTTTGCTGTGATGGACTTACCTGCTTATGAGAAGAAAGCATGTGAATATTAGTTTATGTTATTGAAATGTCACTAGTGTGACTATGATTGAAATTGTGAAATAATACAGAACAGTTGTTACTCTGTTAAGTTAAACCATATTACTACGGTGTAATATTATGAAAAGTGTTAAGTTTACTTTGTTTTGGGATCGTCGGAAATGTAATCCCAAAATGTCAAAAAGGAAAGGATGTGACAATAACCCTGTAATTTATGCATATGAGCTGTGCTCATTCTCGCACATGCTCAGTAAATCAGTCAGTGACCTTTGACTTGGAAATAAATCATTCCTGTTTCTCATTCCAACATGAGCGTGTGTGCAGCCATCTTTTACTGTATATCATGTACTAGTTCACTTATTTTATAAGCAGACATATATCAAAACACTCTCCTATCGGCCCACTCCTCCGTCGTCGCCAGTGGCTCCCTCCTCCTCGACTCTCCGGTATTCGGGGCCGAACTCGGCGCCTTCCGAGCTTACCCAGCAGACAGTGGCCTGCGCTAGCCCTTTTTTATGGTAGCGAATCAGGCCTGCCGCTGTGCGTGGCCGCGGTCAGCCCACCGAGTCTTCGTTTGGGCGACTCAAATGTCTTTGCTCGTGGTGGCTGCCGGGAGCGTTCTTGTTCGGTACCGCGGCAAATCCCAGAAGCTCTCTGCACTCCCTGGGAGCTTGCAATCCATTGTACACAATGTTTTATTTTCCTTCCTCATTGATGCATATGATAGGGTTTACTCCACTTAATACTCTGTTTTTTTGTGGTTTCAGTTACAACTCCAAGAGATTAATCCCTAAAATTGTCTATTCTGCTGTTTTATTAAACCAAATTTGAACATTTACACTGACATTTTTTTTTTTTGTGGGTTTGCTATGTGTTATTACTTTTTCTCCTCCCCTACCAGATATTTTACATTCCAATCTGAGGGGAAGCTCAATACAAGTTATATATATGGATGCACCAGGACCTGTATAACCTATCCCTGATTTCCAAGGGATACTACCCATCATACTATTGTCTCTCACAGCAGTTTATTCAACTTGTCTGCTGAGATCTGAATGGTCGTTTGTGATTGAATCGCCTATTGGGACGTTCCCCTGCTTTTGATTGCCCACTCTGTTCAACTTGGGTACCTGACCTTCTCGACATCCACTTTTCTGCCTGCAATCCCATTTACCGTATTCCAGCTTCTGAGAATTGCGACACTGTTCAAGAAGATTATCCTTCTTGCATGACCTGCTGAGTTACTACTCCAACACTTTGTGCCATTTTGTGTATTAACCAGCATCTGCAATTCTTTGTTTTCATATACTGGACTCAAATGTTCATATAATGGACTGAGGTTTTGAGGCACTTTATTCCATTTGTGTTACATGTGGATTTTATATTTTTGCATAATTCACCCTGTAACTAATTTTTATTTGTAGTCTTTATTGTTGGAGTTGGAGTTGCCTCCAGTAGAATGACAGCCGCAAGTTTTCTTCCTGTATTTAGAAAAATTCCATATTGCTAGTTTCCCTCTCCCCTGATTCTCAGTCTGTAGATGGGTCTCGACCTGAAACGTCACCCATTCCTTCTCCCCAGAGATGCTGCCTGTGATGAAGACGAATTTTAGTTAAAATATAAGAAGATATTAAATTGGCTTCTGGGCTAGCTTACAGCTTATATTTAGTCTCAAATTAGGCTTGCCTCAGGTTGCGGGTGTGTGAGATAATAAATCCTATAACATTGTCTCCCAAGTGAGGAAGTGACAGAGAAAGAAACAGCAAGTCACATCTTTGAAGTAAGATGCCGTAAACCAAATGACCAATGTTTATGGGGGAGGAGGCGATAAAGGAAGAGAGAAACAGCTAGTCACATCTTTGAAGTAAGATGCCATAAACCAAATGGCCTATGTTTATGAGGGACCAAGTGACAGAGAGGAAGCAGCGAAAGAGCTAGGATGATCTCTTTGAAGATAAAATGTCGTAAACCAAATGGCCAATGTTATCTTGTACCATGTGACAAAGGGCCTTTGATGTGATGCCTTTTCCTGTACCTCTGACCACGACTAATGTCTGTGGAATGTGCTAAGGTGACAAAGAAACACTATATAATGCAATGTAATTCTGTTGTTCAGAGAAGTGGACTGAGGACAGTCGAGTGTCTACATTGGTCACTTGACTGGAGTTCTCCCTCCCTTCCATCGGCCGATAATAAGTAAAGTTTTGAACTGGTCTACCAAACAGTTTGTGTGGTGTCTGTTTATTAAGAAGCGAACCCGGTTTAGTAGTTAAGAAAAGTAGCTTTTTCATTGGCGTAGTTATGCAGGCCTCGCTGGGACCACATCAACAGCTGACTGTGCAAGAGGTTGCAGAGGTTGCCGGGATTGGAAGGGAGATAACTGAGCTCTATCGGCCCCCTTGTCAGACCGACTCCCTAGAAACTCCCGGGAACAGGGTTACAGGTTACAGGGTTTCCTTTATTGTCATTCAGACCGAAGTCTGAACGAAATTTCGTGCCTGCAGTCATACATACATACAATACAATAAAAAAACAACAATAAACACATATTAACATCCACCACAGTGAGTCCACATAGCACCTTCTCACTGTGATGGAGGCAAAAGTCTTAGGGCTGCAGTCTCTTCCCACCTCTTCTCTCTCTGCGCTGAGGCGATACCCCACCGGGCGATGTAGCAAACAGTCCCGCAGTTCAAACACCGCGGCCCCGGAGTGGTCGAAGCTGCCGTCCACCAGTCCTGCTGACACAGCCGCTGGCCCGCGGCCGAACCCCGGACTCAGGTCACCGCCGCCAGAACGCCATCCCAGCCACCGGAGCACCGTTCCAGCCCCGAGCCGGATCGCCCTCACGTGAGTGCCGTTACTGTCTCAGCCTCGCGCCAGGCCGCCCCGACATGGGCGTCGCTCCTCCCTTGGGCTGGGCCGTCCAAACATGGGCGCCGCTCCTCCCTCGGGCTGGGAGCGCCGCACCTCCCCGAGCTCGGCCACTCCGACGGGAGCACCGTTCCTTCCTCGGACCAGGCCGCCCCCCGGGAGCATCACAGCCCCTCACGGAAGCCCTGTTCCAGCCCCGAGCCGGGCCGTCCTCACGAGAGCGAGCCCAGGGTGAGTCCTGGCGGGCTCTGCCTCCTGAGCCTCGAGGTCGCCAGCTCCGCCATTAGGCCTCAGCGCAGACGGAGGCAGAGAAGGGGAATATGACAAAAAAGTCGCATTCCCCTGCAGGGAGAGACAGCAAGCCCCGTTTCAACCCCCCCCCCCCCAAAACACAAACTAAAAAAACAAAAACTGACTAGCCAAAACGAAATAAACAACACAAAAAAAGCAAAAACAAACGGACTGCAGGTGAGCCGCTGCTGCCAGGGCAGCGCCGCCACTTCTGGCGGCGCTGTGATCCTTCAGCAGACATTGAATTGGTTCCCTGCCGAGATTCTTAGACACAGACAAAGGTAAGACCAGTTGGGCTTCATATGTTTTTTTTAAGAAGGGATTGTGTATGTATTTTTAAGACAGAATTGTGCATGTATTTTTAAGAAGGGCTTGTGTATATTTTTAAGAAGGACTTGAGCGGTTTCTCTTTCTATCTCTCTTTGTTTTCTCTTTTTTATCTCTCTCTACTAAGGGCTCATCGGCCTCATTGAGACATCCGTGATTTGTCGGGTTGAGATACGGGGGGTTGAGGTGTGCGTCTGGCTTATTGCGACATCTGAAGAGTTGTCGGATTCAGAAATAAGTGGCGTTGTATATTAAAGATTTAAAAACGTCTGCCAAGTTGAGAAACTGGAGTCTCGGTTATCGAGTTGGCCTCGTTGAGACACTTGGGTCGTATATTAAAGAGTTAAAAAGTCAGCCAAATTGAGAAACTGGGGTCTCGAGTAGCGAGTCGGCCTGGTTGATATATTTGGAACGATTCGGAATTAAGAAGTCTGCTTTCTCTTTCTCTTTCTCTTTCTTTCTATCTATCTACGGGGAATGCTCTGGATAACAGTCCAACATATGTGTTATTTGAATCCTAAGTATAATAAGAAATTTAGAATGTTAAGTTACAAGTTGACCAAACGGTTAGGGGATGAAACCTGGCCAGTAGGGGGAACATGGAATGTAGAGACATTTATATGGGAAAGGAAGGCAGGAAAGAAATGGAAGAAAGGAATTAAAACATGGGAAGCAGAAGCAGTGAAGAAGCATGAGGAGAGTATAGAGTTTGAAGTTGGATGGATGCTGTATGTAAGAAGGGGATAGAGTTAAGAAACAAGGATAGCACTCGGAAAGGATGGAACGTATTGCAACTAGAATGCCAGTGGGCAGAGGAACAAGAGGAAATAGTTAAAAGACAGACAGGAGGTGAGAAACAGGTGATGGTTAGTACAAAATAAACCCAGTACTGGTAAATCCTCTGGAGGAGACTTCATGTCTGGCATGGCGACCCTATTTGGTAATGAAGATGAGGAGTTAGATAATCTTGGGAGATGTCCACCTCCCTATGCCCTACCAGTAGCAATGGCATCTTTACCTGGGACAGTTCCGTCAGTAACATCCCTATACCTTGAAGTTCTGACCTTACAAAGCTCCCCAGGATCGGGAGCAGGGGAATGCCTTTCTGTGCGTAATTTGCTTAAGGCATTGATGCTACCAGAACAGCTGGTCATTATTAAATGTACTGCACACACTGGTGCTGGGGACCCTATAGCAAAAGGCAATGAGTTGCCGATAGTGTATCCAAACAGTGCAGCCTGTACATCCAAATGCGTAGTGACAGCAGCTAAACAGATGCTAGCAAATAGAACGGTCCTGCCAAACATGAGGGAGGTATGTACATTACAGAGGGACGCCTCTTATATATAAAAATAACTATGGAAACAAGAGGGCTGTGCCATTGATTCAGCACACCCCGCTTGGACAAGTTGGTGTATACGATACATTTTTACCCGTCTTACCCATGCTGGTAAGGAGGGAATGATAGGATAACAAAGGAAACGTGGTGGCAGGCCTCTGAATGTAAAATTTGCCAACAAAGTAATCCAGGCAAATCAATTAAGATACCCTCAGGGGTGACGCCAATGCCATCACGATCGTTTGAATGCATACAGATTCATTTTATTGAAATGCCAAGGGCCCAGTGTTATAAATATTGCTTAGTGATTTTAGATTTATTTAGCAGGTGGAGTGAAGCTCTACCAACCACTAATAATACTGCTGAAACTACAGTAACATTGTTGTTAATCCCAGGTTTGGCCTACCTACTGTCATAAGCTCAGACAATGGTCCTCATTTTATTGCCACTATTAATAAGGAAAAATGTGCACATTGTAATATCCGACAGTAATTCACTGTGTACACCACCCACAGGCATCTGGGATGGTGGAAAGAGTCAATGGGGATTGCAAAACAAAATTACCCCGGGGGTAAATCCTTTTTCTGACAGGCAACTATGTTATAAAAAAATTGGGGATGAAGGGAAATTTGATGGAGAAATGAGGAAAGAGCTAGGGAGACTGAAAAGTCAAGGGGAGTCTGACTAATCATGATCTGGATCAATGTCCAATTAGGGTTAGGTAACCAGGATTTTGGTAAACAGAAGTCTTGTCAGAAAAAGGGAAATTACAAAGAGACGTCTTTGAAGATGAAATTATATACTGCTGGTAAAACAATGTTTTTGTATATGTACTGATTGTAAAGCAATGTTTTTTGTATGTGGAATGTGTGAAATTCGAAGCAATGAGCAAAGTTGTGTGTCGCTTTAAGAAGTTTGTCCTTTAAAATGCAAATGGACAGTTTATGGTGTGTTCCTTTGCGAAACTGCCATGAATGGGGGGCGGAGCTATACTCGAATGATAAAATGTTGGTTGATTATAAATCTTTTGAACCAAGTTTAAAAAAAAAAAGACTCATCCCGATTAAAGTGTTAAATGAGATTGGAAATGTCAAAATTACAGAGAAAAAGAAAATGTATTATTGATTACTGATTCTGAGTGAGTTCTTTTGGGAAAGATTGTTTTGATATGATAACAGAGGTTGTCTTTTAAAATGCAAATGAAGCAAGATTACTGTTTTCAAGCAAACAAAAAGATGTTGAAGCATGGGCTGTGTGAGGGAAATGAAGGTAGATGAAAAATTGTCTTATGACTTACAAAAGGGGGTTTGAGGGAACTCACAATGAGGGATGAAAGGTGAGCAGATAAAGTAGATTGGGGAAGAGAACATATTTGGAGAATTGAATATTCAGGTGGAGAGAGCCTCTTCGGATATAATCGAATTAAAGAATAAATTCAAAGGGAAGTGTTAGGAAGGAACTGGAGATGCTGGCGGATCAAATGTGGACAAAAGTGCTGGAGAAACTCAGCTGGTGAACAAGATTTACAACTTTTTATTGATACAGGAAACACTGCTGTGTCCACCCCCTGGAGAGTGGGGGAAAGCCACCTACAGGCCCTGGGCAATTAACTAATTATGTATGGTCGGCAATTAACCCATGTCTTGCCAGATCTACATTCCCTGGTTGGAGGAGTTTTTGCTGGAAACCAGTGACCAAGGCCATAAAAGCTACACGATGATGGTGCTGGGACAAGAAGAAATTGAGATTGTGTTGAAAAGAACAACCAAGTGTTGCTAACAACATGAACTGCTGTAAAGATTGAAGATCATCGTCGCTGGATACATTTGATTGACTGTGAACAGTTTGTGGAAACAAGGACGATGGGCTATTGATGCTCCCTTTATTCTGCGGTGGCCCAGCCCACATGGACTGAACTTTCTTCAGAATGGCAAGCTTGCGGACTAACCCACATTTAAAGGATGGTACACACCTCCTTTTAAACAAGATTGAAGTCAAACATGACAAGCGCAGCAAAGATAACCTGACTACAGACAGTAAGAGATCTGCAAAGGCCAGTTAAATCTACCTGTTTTTGCCACAGCCAAGGCACTGGTGTATTTTAAGGAAACAGTATATTTGTGACAGGGCATTGTTATGTTGCAAATGCAGTGCCACACAAGAGAAGCATGAACCAGTTACACCAGCACACGGGGAGTTCCAAGCGAAGCCGAATAAAGGCTGAGCAATTTTAATGATCCTTTTCCTGTCCTATGGTAGTATCTTAGTGTCACGTCTGGGGGAGGTTGGTGGCCATTTAAAATGTTTGGAGGGACTTGTGGAACGATTGTCCACTATGAATTGATTGTGTTACTAGTGTACTATTAATTTGTCTGATGAGATGCTTATGGTTTTCGTATGTACTCAGCTAGGACTGTAGTTGTTAACAAAATTTTGATAAAAGGATAGAATGATGAAGCCGAATTTTAGTTAAAATATAAGAAGATATTTAATTGGCTTCTGGGCTAGCTTACAGCTTATATTTAGTCTCAAATTAGGCTTGCCTCAGGTTGCGGGTGTGTGAGATAATAAATCCTATAACATTGTCTCCCAAGTGAGGAAGTGACAGAGAAAGAAACAGCAAGTCACATCTTTGAAGTAAGATGCCGTAAACCAAATGACCAATGTTTATGGGGGAGGAGGCGATAAAGGAAGAGAGAAACAGCTAGTCACATCTTTGAAGTAAGATGCCATAAACCAAATGGCCTATGTTTATGAGGGACCAAGTGACAGAGAGGAAGCAGCGAAAGAGCTAGGGTGATCTCTTTGAAGATAAAATGTCGTAAACCAAATGGCCAATGTTATCTTGTACCATGTGACAAAAGGCCTTTGATGTGATGCCTTTTCCTGTACCTCTGACCATGACTAATGTCTGTGGAATGTGCTAAGGTGACAAAGAAACACTATATAATGCAATGTAATTCTGTTGTTCAGAGAAGTGGACTGAGGACAGTCGAGTGTCTACATTGGTCACTTGACTGGAGTTCTCCCTCCCTTCCATCGGCCGATAATAAGTAAAGTTTTGAACTGGTCTACCAAACAGTTTGTGTGGTGTCTGTTTATTAAGAAGCGAACCTGGTTTAGTAGTTAAGAAAAGTAGCTTTTTCACCTGTACTGCTGAGTTATTCCAGCATTTTGTGTCTATTGTAGAAAACCATTCTCTGATCTGTAATGGGTGTCAAAAGTGACTCATTTCAGCTCCTGATCAATTGTATTGGCCTCAGCCTGGTTTGGTAACATTCTTTTTTTAGCTTTGTTCTAACTAGATACGCCTTGCAATCCAAACACTTCCCAATTGTATTTACTGCCCCTCCTAACATGTTTAATTTAAATTTAAGACAATGTTCATCTCATTTCTCTAGTCTTGAGATAATCATATTATAAACATAAGACAGACACAAAAAGTTGGAGTAACTCAGTAGGTCAGGCAGCATCTCTGGAGAAAAGGAATAGGTGATTTTTCGGGTCGAGACCTATCTTCAGACCAGTAGTCCCTCCCTACACACATTATAAACTTGCCAATTTATTTAATTTCTGGAAATTCCTACACCAGCTTTCTCAACAGTTTAAGAGTTTTATTATCATATGTATCGAAACGGAACAATGACATTTTTACTTGCAGCAGCACAACAGATTTGTAAGCAGTTTTCATAGATTCTATAATAAACAAACAAAAAGTTCAAAAACTGAAAAAACAATATAGTGAAAAACAAAACCCGAAGGCCCTAGTGCTACCAAGGCAGTTTGTTGTTTAGTTGGAGCTCGTAGTGTTCAACAACCTGACGGTTGTTGGGAAGAAGCTGTTCCTGAACCTGGACGTTAAGAGTTTTCGTTCTACCTTTTTCCCATTTGCAGGAGTGAAAAGAGTGTGGCCCGCGAAATTTCCTGATTTTAAATTGTCTGACAATAATCTTAAGTGTCCGTAATAAGGTAAAATATCTTGGACATTTTATTACAGAACGAATGACAGATGATGAGGATATTTATCATATCAATTATTTATAGGCTACGCCGTATGCGCAAGCAAATGTTCTCCTACACAAGTTTGGTGCGTGTACAGATGCAGTGAAGATGTCTCTGTTCAGAGCATATTGTACACCACTCTATACTGCACACCTGTGGTCAAACTACAGAAAAACAAGCTTACAGAGACTTAAAGTAGCTTACAATGATGCCATGAGAATATTACTAAAGAAACCTAGATGGTGTAGTGCAAGTGAAATGTTTGTGGCTGCAGGAGTCAGTACTTTACAAGCTATCCAAAGAAATCTTATGTATAAATTTATTTGCTGGATTAATGATTCTGAAAATGAAATCATCTTGGTCTTATCAAACATAAGGTTTAGCACTACACGCTACCAATCTCAGCTGTGGAGACATTGGTATAGTTGTCTCGTTGTAGGACACTGATCTTTTTTAAAATTCTGGATCTAAACCATGTATCGTGTTTTTGTATATAATTTAAGGTGCTCACAAGTAATTTACTACGCTTTTATATGTAACTAGACCAAGGGGCGGTTGTGGGGGGGGGGGGGGTGACGGCCTGTGGCATCACACACACAAACTAACCACCACCCTCCCCACACAATTAACCACCCCCACACACAATAACCACCCCCTTGATAGTATATTAATATTATTCATTGGCTCCTTTTACCCCATCCCTGCCCTATCCACTGAAGCATAACCCCCACCTCGCAGGTGTGTCGAGAGAGAGAGGGGGGGGGGTAGAGAGAGAGGGGCAGAGAAAGAGAGAGGGTGGGGGGGAGAGGGGGTGGATGGAGAGAGGGTGGAGAGGGGGGGAAGGAGAGGGGGGGATTGGGAGGGGAGAGGAGGGAGGGAAAGTATAAAAAAATTATTGGTTCAAAATGGATTCTTTTCAAATAAACAAAGAATTTTTTAGAAAGCGGTCAAAACCTGTAAAAATCTGCAAAGTAAATAACTGCTAACTTTTAAAATTATTACCTGAAAAACTGGCTTTGAAATTAAATGTAAACTAAGTATTAGTACAATTTACAGTACAATCTTTAAAGAACAAAAAATTAAACGTTTTCTAAGTTAAACAAAATAGTACAATTGACTCTTATCTTTAAAAATGTAGAATTCAGCATTATATTCTTCACAAACAACATGAGAATGACCATTGGTGAAGGATTTGAAGAATGTTCTCGAAATGCTAGCTCGCTCATTGTGACGTCATCAGCCAAAGGCACTCGAGAGAGGGGAGGTTGGGGGGGAGAGATCTCGGGAGTTCTCAGGAAACGCGAGCCGAGGCGCGAGCATGCGTCGACCTCGGAAGACATCGGAATGCGCTCGGAAGCTGTCGAAAGCCCTCGGAATGCGCTCGGAAGCTGCAGTACAAAGCCCACTTGCTCGTTCTTTCTGCGTCTTTTGAAGAACGAGTGGGTGGGGAAGGGGTGAGGGGGAGGGAGAGGGGGAGGGAGAGGGTGGTGACGTCACTCGCTGCGCGTGGAACATTGGGCAGCAGACAGCGAGGAGCAGAGCCATTGTGACGTCATCAGCGAGACTATCTCGTTTATTTACCAAGTTATTCGTATTTTTTGAACATTTTCATAAATCTCGGGAAATAATGAATCAAATTTTCAGATAAGGCGATTTTTGACATCATGGCGTAAATCTCTATCGGAATATGTAAAAATGTCACCGTTACCGCTTCATGTTTTCGAGATGTGAATCAGCCGAACGAACAAATACACAAATAAATACATCCACATCCAAGATCAGGGTTTTATAATTATAGAGGTTTATTGTGCTTTTATATGCAATGTATTCTATGTAATGTCGTCTTTTATCTGGACCTTGAGTCTGTAATAAAGTTTAATAATAATAATAATAACTATCCTTATCAAGGATACAGTCAACCCCACCAGCTTGGCGTTCCTGCAGCCCCTGAACACCAAAGGTCTTAGAGCCAAAGATCTTAGAGCTTTGCTTATAGCTCCGCTATAAGATCTTTGGTTGGAACCTTTGGAACCGGAACTGTCGCTCGAGACGCTGTGGCGTCGCGCGAGATCTGCACGCTGCAGTCCTATTGGACGCCGCAGACCCCGCATGCTCCCGTCTGGAGTGGAGAATAGCCGGAAGAGCAGTCGAACTGGTAAACTTGGGCCAGGCCGGTGTGCAATTGATCTGCCGATTAATTTATCCGAATGTAAGTTTTGCATGTACAGGAGTCGGCGAGATCCACGCTTCCCGTGTGTTTTATTAAAACAAAACGTTTACACTGTGTAGGGTGCGGTATACACTTCCAGTTCGGACATTAACTACAGACTAATCAATGAAGCTGATCTGTGTCTGCTATGGAATTTCTCCAACATCATAGTTTGCCCTTTAAACATAGTATTAAGAGGACAAACGCATTTTTTGCACGGTCTGTGTGGTGTCTTGGAGTATGTTTTTGTGTGTATAGGGTAGAGTTTGCACATCTTGGACATGATATTTATATTGCACCATGTTTGTCAAAACGATGCTCCAATGAATAACAGCATTGTCCAGAAATGTCATTGCATAATGGAGGTCTATGTGCGCTTTACAGAAGAAGTTATTGGAAAAAACTGATTGTTGAGTGCAATTGTGCATTTGTTGCATCTATTATCAAAGCACCTGAGTTTGCTTTTGGGTAGTTCAAGTTCAAGTGAGTTTATTGTCATGTGTCCCTGTATAGGACAATGAAATTCTTGCTTTGCTTAAGCACACAGAAAATAGTAGGCATTTACTACAAAACAGATAAATGTGGTACAAAACAGACAAAACAGGTACTCTGTGTAAGGCACACAAAACTCAGCCACACGCATAACACCAGGACGTAATACCTCCCTTACAAATGTGAGGCCCGCTTAGATGATATTTAAAGGAGGCCTGCTCGAAAATGGGCAACACTGGGAATCAGCTTCAGAGGGGTTTCCTGTTCAGCTAATACTTTGTTCCCCCACATGATTTTGGATCCTCGCCCACCTGACTCTATCCTGACCACATCTCTCCCGAAGGCAGACACAAATGCTGGAGAAACTCAGCGGGTGAGGCAGCATCTATGGAGCGAAGGAATAGGTGACGTTTACGGTCGAGACCCTTCACCACATCTCTCCCGAATATCATCTTGAATTCCCTCCAGCAGCCGATCACAGCTTGAGCCTTGGTCCTGATTGGCACACCCACTCCTACTCCAAGCAGCTGACACTTCTTCACCTCCAAAAGCATGTTTCCTCTACAAAAGCTGTAGATGAAATGTTTTCGTGAATGTAATTAGTTAAATTAGTATAGTGTTGTGCTGTTGCACACAATTTGTTGGCCTGCTGTGTGTGTGTTGACCTCCTGGTATGGAATAATGCTTTATCCAGCATTCTTTATGTCCTTTTGACGGAAAACGGTTCCTTCCTCTTCAAACCTTAAAATCACTACATCAGATGTGACCTGTGATTGCCTGAACGAATTGTTATAACTAAATGGTTAAGATAGATAAAATCAGGTTTTTTCTGTCACAAACCTGTCAAATGAAAGTTGGATAGAATGAAATAGAAAATCTATCCATCCTGGGCATTTGTTTACTTTTGGGACCGTGAGCCAAATTTCTTTTTTGTTTGGTTAATGCTAAAAGTTTGCTAGAAATTTGTAATAAACTCTAAAAAGTCCATTGTTCTCACAACGTTACATGTATTGAATAGTGTGTGAAGTTGATCTGCAAAAGTGTGGTGTTTATTTGAATTGTTCTATCAAATAAATCATGGAACAAGGTAGTGTTGTAAAGTGAGATATGGATTTGGGCATTGGAACAATAAAGCAGTCAAATAGAGTTAAAAGAGAAAGAACTAAGAAATAAATGGCAGTAGAAAAGGTGGGTTGTGAGACATAAATCCTCGGGACACTTGCTGAAATAAGTGGTAGACAAAAGGAATTAATTGAGTATGTATGAAACAAAAAATGGAATACATCATCACAAAGCATTGGTTCTATTGTTGATGTTGCTTTGCTGAGAATTGCATTAGTGAATCATGTAATTCCAAATGATAGATATGATAGTGTCATTTAAGAGACTTTTGGATGAGCACAGAATTGCAGAGAATGGAGTCATATGCATTATATGCAGGTAGATAAGGGTTGCTCTTGGCATTGTGATTGGCACAGACATTGGGGGTTGAAGGGCCTATTCCTGTGCTGTACTGACAGACCAGGTATTAATATTGTTAAAAATACTCATCCAAAATTATATCCAACAGAAATCCTATGTCATTTTGCCTTGTTCACCATTGGATTGAAATTCCATTCTAGACTTTTGAGTACAAAATTTTATTTTATTGCCACAGTAATGCATTGTGTTTATGGTGAATTGACAACCCTAACTGCTTCACACCAGCAAAAGTCTACCACGACTTCAATTAAAGTATGGCACTTGCACACATGCTTATTCAGAAGCTGAGCTCCAAGTCATGAACTCGTTTCTCTCAAGCATAAAAGAAAATTAACTTGCTCTTAACATCTGTGAAATAGAGGACATCGACTAGCCTGCCTCCTATGATAATTTGATGATCGATATCTCCAATAGTACAGCAGGCACCACAACAGTGGTGGCATATTACCCATGCCATCTCCACAAACTCCCCCAAATCCACTGGCAGGATGAACAAACTAATATTGCCATTCTATCCCAGGCCAGCAATTTTGTAATTATTATTTTATTTATTATTATTGTTGAAAACTTTAGCGACGCGGTGGTGCTGGTTTCCGACGGGCACGGTGACAGACGCACCACACATCTCTGTCCTCCATGCAGCTGGCAAGCTCCTCTTTTGTCTCTACCCATGCCTCTTTCATCAACGTCTTCAGCATCGTCTTGATTGGACGTCCCAGGTCACGTCTTCCATGGGTGGGTTCCCACAGCACAACCTTGTGTGCTGGCATTTCTGGGTGGCGGTGGCAGTGACCAGCGAGCCCCATCCTTCTCGACCTGATCTTCTCGGTCAGAGGTGGAATCTGTAATCCCTGTCAGAGGTGGAATTTTGTAATTCAGACTAGTTACACTTATCAAACGCAAAAAAACTGCAGGTGCTGGAAATCTGAAATAAAAATTTAATACACTCAGCAGTTCAGAAGCAGCTGTGGGGAGGAAATTTCAGGTTGTTGACCCTTCGTCAACCTTTCCCCCTTCTCTGCAATTTAAAATATTTTAGATTTCTAGTTTGACATCATTCTTTTAAAATAACATTAATCTGTCCGAAAATTATCTATTTAGATCCGTACAAAAACTAAACTCTATGGAACTTGAATTTTCTTGTCTTCATAATTTTGATCCTTCTGGTCTTCCTAAAACATAGATAATCCAAGTAATGAAATTAGTATTTTCTAGTGATCCTACTAACTTTACCACCAAAAGATACATTCAATTACTGTTTGTAGGGTGGCACTTTATTTTCACTGACAACCCATCCACCTTATTTGGGAAATTAAAGTAATTAAAGCTATAATCTGTGGATTGTTATTATTCCCATTCATTCAAGTTTACAAAAATCTCAGAATGAACTGAAAATAAGTGCAATGTTAATATAATTTCTGTTACTTTTTCTTTGCAGGTCTTGATTGTCACTCTCTTTTGTGCTACTGAAATACTTTTGTCATGTTGGATGTTGGGAAATGGCCATTGTTTGCCTTGCTTCCACCACAGGACCTCAACTCCATTCGCCTAGCCTGTGTCTTTGGAGCATCTGGTAATGAAACCCTATATGTCACAGAAAATGATGAGGTAATGTTCATTCTTTAAGAATATCCAATCATGGCCCAAATTCTTAGTTTATGGAAACAAACACAAGTAAAAGGAGCTGAACTTGTTAATTAAATTAAATTAAATTAAATTTCTTTATTTATATAGCACATTTTTAGTCAACTTGCATTGACCCCAAAGTGCTTCACATAATTACATCCACACACACAGGCAAAGGTGAGTGAAGTGTCTTGCCCAAGGACACACACAGGCAAAGGTGGGTGAAGTGTCTTGCCCAAGGACACAATGACAGTATGCACTCCAAGCGGGATTCGAACCAGCTACCTTCCGGTTGCCAGCCGAACACTTAGCCCATTGCGCCACCTGTCGTCACTTGACTATAATTGCTTCATTCATTCAAACTTAAGGATTTTGAAAATGATTCTTCAAGTATTCTCATGCTAGGGCATTGTGATTTCATGATTTGCTAGCAGCTGTTTGTGGAAGTAGTTCTGACAAAAGATATTTGAGTGGAAATAACAAATCTTACATTTTCCATTGCCTGATCTTGCTAGTATCCTCAGTTATTGTATCTTCAGATGTCCAGGAGCAGTAGTGTTTTAATTTTTGTTTTACCACCCAGCTTTTTTTCTCTGTATATTCAGCAAAGCATAACAATGACATGAAATATATTTTGGTCTTGGAGTCTATCTTGACTATGTTGGAAGAACGGAGCCAGTCAAGCAGCATTAGTGGCAAGATAAACCAGTTATCGTTTTGGGTCAGAAGTCCTTCCCTTCCTCAGAACTAACTGACCCAAGATGCTGCTTGACTGACTAAGTTCATCCAGTGTTTTCTGTTTTATTTTCCATAGATAGACTACTACTTGAACTGAATTTCCATAACATGTGATGAAATGACATTGATCTGAATGTTAACTCTGCAAATCTTGCTGAAGTCTCTGAATATTTACAACATTTACTATTTTTATTTCAGATTTGCTGCATCTACAATTAATTTATTTTTGATTCTCTAGTGCCTAGTTCCATCAATTTTAAAAAGCATTATTAGTTTTAATGTTCAGAATAAGGTGGTTTTGGTACTTTGATAAACTAAATACAGGTGCACAACCTTTTATCCGAAATCCCGGAAACCGAAAAGCTCCGAAAACCGGACATTTTTTCCAGGATGTCGTCTGCACACCAAAGCTTGCGTTTGGCGCCAAACTTGACCCGAAACGACCCACGGTCAACCCAGGTCTGTACTACTGTAGCGGCTGCCTCCTACCCGGAGACCCCGGCAACTCTACCCCTGACTGCGCGGCGCTCCAAATCCAGCGCCGCCCGCGGCAGGACGCCCGCAGCCCCAGCTCCACGATGTTGGGAGTCGGCAGCCACAGCACTCCGGAGCTTACTGCACGGCGACCCGGTAAGGCATTGCCCGCTCCCCGCCTCTCCGACCAGGTAGGGGACTAAGAATTAAAGTTTCCCCCTTCACCCTCCCCACCACATAAAATCCCTCCAAACTAACTGACTAACATTTAAGCAATGATTTACAATGATTCCCCGGTCTCTGGGGAGGAGGCAGCCGCTCCAGACTTTTCAAGCCGCCCGCGCTACCTACCTAATCTACGCTAAAAATCTTCCATTCCGAAATCTGAAAAATTCTGAAATCCGAGAAGTGTCTGTTCCCAAGGCTTTCGGATAAAAGGTTGTGTACCTATATACGGGACAGAACTGGCTTGTGTCTACCTGCAGATTGTTGGCAAATATATTATGAATGGTTGAACTTTTAAAATTAAATATATTGGAATATCAAATGTAATATTTTCTAGGTGAGAGTCCAAAATAAAATGACTATAAATATGTCAAGATTTACAGACTAAATTAAAAATGAAATTTAATTTAAGCGCTTATTTTTGCAAAAGGTATTTGCCATTGGAACTAACTGCAGTGGTTGCTTAGGAACAGGGGATATTCAGAGTACAATCGAGCCAAGGAAAATTGAAATTTTGTGTGGCAAGAAGATTGTTCATCTAAGTTACGGAAGTGGACCTCACGTGGTACTTACAACTTCAGGTAATAAACATTAATAGACATTTAGACACTTTGAACAATGCTACATTCCTACCTTTTTTTTAACAAGTTAACTGGTAATGACATCAATTTAAAATGGAGCTGTTCCTGATGAATAGGGAATGATCAGATATGTTCTCGCCAGATTGTATAAATATAATTCCAGCTAATGCATGATTTAACAACTGTAGCTTCAGTAAATCTCTATGGGGTCAAGGAAAGAGCGTTCACGTCGCGGCCCTGTTTCCACTAATCTTTCCACCACCACGCACAAGAAGACACCATTGCATACAGATGCAGAGAAGTGTGGACAGTTCTGGCTGAACCACTTCTAATCTTGTGTGTGGACTCGACAAGAAGAAGTAAATCTCTATTAAAAGGGCAGGCAGCACCAGTATTTAGATCTAGCGATGATGAAAAAATTGTGATATGTTTCCAAGTTAGAATTTGAGTAAATGTACCTGGTCATAGAGTCATACAGTGCGGAAACAGGCCCTTCGGCCCAACTTGCCCACACCGGCCAACATGTCCCAGCTACACCAGTCCTACGTGCCAGCATTTAGTCCATATCCCTCCAAACCTGTCCTATCCATGTACCTGTCCAACTGCTTCTTAAATGTCGGGATAGTCCCTGCCTCAACTACCTCTGGCAGCTTGTTCTATGCATCCACCAGGGTTTGTGTGAAACAGTTACGCCTCAGAATCCTGTTATATCTTTTCCCCTTCACCTTAAACTTATGTCCTCTGGTTCTCGATTCACCTACACTGGGCAAGAGACTCTGTGCATCTACCCTATCTATTACTCTCATTATTTATACACCTCTATAAGATCACCTCTCGTATTCCTGCGCTCCAAAGAATAGAGTACCAGCCTACTCAACCTCTGCCTATAGTTCAGACCCTCTTGTCCTGGCACATCCTCGTAAATCTTCTCTGTACCCATTCCAGCTTGACAACATTATTTCCGAAAACACGGTGCCCAGAACTGAACACAATACTCTAAATGTGACCTCACTAACATCTTGTACAACTGCAAGATGACCTCCCAACTTCTATACTCAATACTCTGGCTGATGAAGGCCAATGTGCCAAGCGCCTTTTTGACCACCCGATCTACCTGCAACTTCACCTTCAGGGAGCAATGCACCTGCACTCCTTGATCCCTCTGCTCTACAACACTACTCAGAGTCCTACCATTCACTGTGTAGGTCCTGCCCATGTTAGACTTCCCAAAATGCAACACCTCACATTTTTTGCATTAAATTCCATCAATCATTCCTCAGCCCACTTGGCCAATTGATCAAGATCTTGCTGCAATTTTTCACAACCATCTTCACTATCTGCAAAACCACTCATTTTATATCATCTGCAACCTTGCTAGACTTGCTGGTCTTCATCCTTCTTTTGGGCTGAGATTGTGGGTTTAAGAGGTGCTGTTGGAGGAGCCAAGGTGAGAAATTGCAGTTCATTTTACAGATAGTGGTTGAGAAAATAAATATGTAGCATGGTAAAGGGTACCAGTGAAACACGTTACTTTGTCTTAGATGGTGCCAAGCTCCCTGATTTTTGTTGGAACTGTATTCATGCGTGCACCCAACTTGAGTCACTTGCCACAGGATTCCCAGGCTGTGAATACTATTGTAGCCGCAGTATTTATGGTTAGTGGCAGCCATGTTCTGCAATTGGCCACAAAGCCCTTGGTGTAAGAGGGGAAAAGAAACTTTGCTCCAATGGTGTGACTCACAGTGGTTGTGTGATATCATGATCGCTAGTGGGATAAGAAGAGGATTTCAAGTAATGGGAACCACAGTTGAATATGCAATAACTTCTTGTCCAGGTGTACCCAGTACATGGGAAAACTCCAGGAGGGATTGGGTGTCGTCCAAAGATTTAAATAAATAGAAAAATCCCTTCAAGAAAGAGATACCTATTTGTATAATGTTAAATTATTTCTGATTTTTACAGGAAAAGAAATGCATATAAAAAAGGTGTAGCAAGAAAGAAACAACTTTTTATTTATTTATTTTTTTTTAAGGAAAATAATGCTAGCATTCTTATGTGTAATAAGTGTATTATGGGAAAATTAAATGTTAATATTTTCAGACTATTCAAAAACAATTTATGAAGAAAAATATTTATTTGTGGTCAAATTAAAAGAAACCTTGCTGTTATTGATTTTCAGATGGAGAAGTTTATGCCTGGGGAAATAATGGTTACAGTCAGCTTGGCAACGGAACAACTACTCAAGGCTTGTCTCCGTGTCAGGTTTCTACCAATTTGCTCAATAAGAAAGTAATTGAGGTGGCCTGTGGATCCCATCATTCCATGTCATTGACTTCTGATGGGGAAGTAAGTAAACTTTGTTTTTGGAGATAGGAGCTGATAATTAAGAAACGTAAGACTTAAAAGATTCCAGTCTCGAACTTGAAAATATGAATGGGACACAATTATAAATAGTAATTTTGCACAAACCATCAAAATTTTCACTGTTACAGATTTACTGGTTTGTTAATCTGCTGAAAGATGTGTATCGAAAGACTAGTTAATTATTTGGAAGCTGAAATTGATTTGTTTATTTTGTTTCTAAATTTATTGCATGGTCTTAGTAGTTCAGGTCTGTTCTACCTTTACAGCTTTCTCCATTCCTTCAATGCTCTTAGGAGTTCTGTCTCTGGCCCTTCTGTATCTCTATCCACATCACATCTGTGTTAGTAGCTGTCAAGACAAATGCTGCAATTTCTAGGCCTGATCAAGACTATTTTAGGACATTGTAGGAAGTTAGCGAAGAAACTGTGGGATCCATGGCAGAGATATTTGTATTATCGAAAGCCATGGGTGAGGGCCTGGTACACTGAAAGGTGGCTAATGTTGTGCCTATTTAAGAAAGGCTGCAAGAAAAAGTCTGAGAACTGCAGATTAGTGAGCCTTACATCAACGATGGGTAAGTTATTGGAAGGGATTTCGAGAAATAGGATCGTTATGCATTTGAAAGGCAAGGAATAATTAGGGATTATCAGCATAGTCTTATATGTGAGAAATTGTCTCTCACAAATTTCATTGATTTATTTGAAGAGGTGACCAAAAAGATTGATGTACGTTGTCTACATGGATTTTATCAGTCTTTGACCAGGTACTGCATGGTAGGCTGGTGTGGGAGTTTAGACCACATGAGATCCATGGATCCAGCTTGTCGGTTAAATATAAAATTAACTTTAAGGTAGGATATAGGGGATGGCAGACAACTTGGTCAATAAGAATAAGTAGCATGCTGTTGTTCATTGACTACTGTTCAGTGGTCCAACATGCTTATCCCTTCCAAACTTATCAATCTCAGAACTGGATCGTGGCTCATCCCTATGAAATTGGATCCTCGACTCCAGCATAATCAGTACGAATTGGCAATAACGCTTCCTCCTCGATAACCATCAACACAGAAGAATCTTAAAGCTGCGTGCTCACCCCTGCTTACTCTGTCTATACCCATGACTGTGTAGCCAGACACCGCTCAAATGCCACCTTTAAATTCGCCAATAATACCACTGTTGTTGGACGAATAATGGGCAACGATGAGTCAGAGTACAGGAGGTAGATTGATAATCTGATTGACTGGTGCTAGAACAACAATCTTGCTATCAACGTTAGCAAGACCAAGGAGCTGATTGTTGAATTTAGGAAGGGAAACCAGGAGATGCCCGAACCTGTTTTCATCGATGGAATAGCAATCGGGGAGAAAGTCAACAGCTTCAAATTCCTGGGCATGCATATCTTTGAAGATCTGTCCCAGCACAGCAATGCAATCACAAAGCAAGCTCATCAATGCCTCTACTTTGAAGAATGAGGAGATTTGGTATGTTGACGAATATTCTATTAAACCTCATCAGGTGTTCGGTAGGGAGCACACTGCATCGTGATCTAGTTTACAACGTGAGCTTGACGGAACGAAAGAGCCTCCAGGAAGTGTCAGACATTGCCTTGCCACCCCCAGCCCTCCCCCCCCCCCCTCCCCCAGATCCCCGTTATTGATAGGATGTGTTGCCTCAGAAAGGCGGCCAATATCAGCAAAGACTCACCATCCTGTCCAGCTAGAGTGCATTCAGAAAGTATTCAGACCCCTTCACTTTTTCCACATTTTGTTACATTACAGCCTTAATTTAAAATGGATTAAATACATTTATTTTTCATTAATCTACACACGACCACAGAATGAAGGAGCATAACAGTTGTTTAGAAATATTTGCAAGGTAATTAAAAAGAAATAACTGAAATATCACATTTACATAAGTATGCAGACATTTTGTTATGACACTCACAATTGTGCTTAGGTTCATCCTGTTTCCATTGATTATCCTTGAGATGTTTCTACAACTTGATTGGAGTCCACCAGTGGTAAATTAAATTTATTGGATATGATTTGGAAAGGCACACATCGGCGGCTTGGAAATGTCTGGAGCGGCCGCTCCCTCCCCGGAGACCACGGCACCCGAAGTCCTCAGGCCGCGCTGGTAGGAGCTCTGACTCTGGCGATCGTGGATCCCAGGCTCAGCGGTGTTCCAAATCCAGCGCAGCCCCGCGGCTGGACGCCCGCATCCACAGCTCCTCGGATGTTGGAGTCGGCGGTCACCGCACTCCAGAGCTTACCGCACGGCGACCCGGTAAGGCATTGCCCGCTCCCTGTTGGTGTCCCAGCGCCGAAGCTGTAGTCCCGGCCGATCCCGACGGGAAACGCCGCCTCTCCGACCAGGTAGGGACTAGGAAATAAAGTTTCCCCCTTCCCCTCCCCCACCCACCAGATAAAAGACCTCCAATTAACATTTGTTTTTTAACAGGACTAAAAATAAAAATGGGTGAAAGGGCGGACTGCAGGCAGAGCAGCCATACACAACGGCGCCCCACTCCTGCAGTCCCCCATCTTTAAGTATTTTTGCTATTACACACGACAGCAAATAAGTTCTGAATTACTAACAGACTTATTATTATTGCACTATATTTGTTTATTGAGTATGTGTATATGTGCACACTGAACTTTTTTTTTCCTCCTGTTGTGTTCTATGTTTCCATGTTCTGTTATGCTGCGGCAAGTAAAGGGCCTGTCGCACCAGCAAGCGACTGCATGCGGCGAGCGCGACCTAACGTGGTCGCTTGAGCCGTACGGCCTTGCGGGGCCGGTCCCACTTCGATCACCGGAGCCGTATGGAGATGTGCGGGGCTGGTCCCGACATCGTGCGGGGCTCCGAAAAACTGACTGTCCAAGAATTCCGCGCGGCAACTGCCTGTCGGCCCGCAGCCGCATTGACGGGCGTACTCAGCGTCTTGGCTCCGTATGCAGCCCCTTGACGCCGTAGGCAACGTCTTGACGGCGTACATCTAGCGCGTGGCGTTGCGCGATGATGTCACCGCCCGGCATGCCGTTGCGTGATGACGTAACCGCCCGATGCCGTGAAACATCCAAATTCAGTTGACCCGCCTCCTGCCCAGCTGATTGGTGAGTATGATGTTGGGACCAGCCTTGCATAACTCCAGACGGCTCCGCGGTTGGAAGTAGGACCGGCCCCGCGAGGCCGTACGCCTCAAGCCACCACGTTTGGTTGCGCTAGACACATGCAATCGCATGCTGGTGGGACAGGCCCTTAAGAATTTCATTGTCCTATCTGGGACATATGACAATAAAACAGTCTTGACTTGAATAGGAGAAATTACCCAAATACAGGTGTGCCAAGCTTGTAGCATCATACCCAGGATGACTTGAGGCTGTAATCGGTGCCAAAGGTGCCTCAACAAAATACTGAGTAAAGGGTCTGAATACTTTTGTAAATGTGATATTTCAGTTATTTCTTTTTACCGTATTTCCCGGCGTCAAAGATGCTATTTTTTTACCCTAAAATAAGGCCCGAAAATGTACCTGCATCTTGGAGGCCGAAGGTTAGGTTGTTTAGCCAAGAAAGATAGACTTGGAGTGGAGTTGGCCGAGCAATGCCACTCTCGTAGCGACTGCTCCACGGAACCTGCCATGACTTCGACCCTGGAACTGTGTGAAGTGGGAAGCAGCTGTAAAAGGACATCACCGCTGGTAGTGGGGGGAAGAGAGTTCCTTACAACAGCGTGTGGGGCATCTGGCCCGGGTGAGCACAGCCAGGGCTGCACAAAGTAACAAACTTGGCTGGGCCATCAGGGGTAAAGTTGCTGGAGGGCAGGAGCGTTGAGAAGGAGGGGGTCGGGGATCATGTCAGCAACTCACTCACCGCGGAGCTCCGGGCGCGGAGCTCCGGGTGCAGAGCCACCGCATTGTGGCTGGGAAGGAAGTAGCTCGGGTGGCTGCGAGCGGAGGCAGTGACCGGACAGTGGAACTGGCCGCCACCTCAGCGCCTTCTGCAGGCCCGCCCGCCAGCCTGCATAGGCGCAACCGACGGAGGTGGTGGTTAGTGGGTATCTACTGGGCGGGGCTGGCTGCTCTGTCCTAGACACTCTCTCTCTCTCCCTCTCTCTCTCTCACTCTCGCTCTCTCTCACTCTCTCTCTCTCTCTCCCCGTTATGTGATCTCCCTGAGCCAGGAAGACCCCGTCCCTCAGACATGAACCGCACAGTGCATTGTGGGACAGGCGAAGATGGAGGCTCCCCGGTCCTCATTGTCTCCTTGAAGGAGTTTCACATCTTCCTTTCTACTGACCAAACCAAACGATTGATCCTGTCCCGCCAGCCTTTTTTCAAAATTTAGCAACTCAAAATGGGGGTGTGCCTTCGACGCCGGGAAATATGGTAATTACTTTGCAAAAATTTCTAAACACCAGCTTTCGCTTCTTCATTTTGGGGTAATGTGTGTAGATTGATGATAAAAAAATAGAATTTAATCCATTCTAAAATAAGGCTGTAACGTAACAAAATTTGGAAAAAGTGAAGGGGTCTGATTGCTTTCTGAATGCACTGTATAAGGACAAGTGTATAGGCTCAGTATACATGCAACCTTTTAACACAGACAGTGGTGTGTTTATGGAATGAACTGCCCGATGAAAAGGTAGAGGTGGGTACAATTGCTACATTACGACTTTCATATTCGTGTACATGGATCAGAAAGATTTGGAGAAATATGGGCCAAATGCAGGCAAGTGTGACTAGCTTGGTTGGGCAATTTTGTCGACATGGATAAGTTGGGCCAAAGGTCTGTGTGGCTGTCATTACTTGAAAAGTGTTCATGGATTTAATGCCAATAAAAAAAATTGAAATGCTGCAGATGTTGTCCTCCATATGGGATTTTTGCCTTGTTCACTCAATCCCACCCCCCTCTTGCCCTTTCTGCAACCTTTTCACACTCCCAAATCTGGAGAATGGTCTTTGACCAAAATCAATAATTCTATTTTACTTTTTACAGATGCTACCTAACCTGTTGAGTGTTTTGACTATATTTTCTGTTTAAAAAAAAAATACAGTTGTCTATCATGTAAACTATTTGCATGGGCTAAAATTCATACAAAGGAGCCTGATCTCTAACTCTTAATGTATCTTGTGATCTAGAACAAGTTTTTAAAGTTATGCGCTCCTCTTGTTTTTTGTACCAATTTATTTAGGCTATCTGTTTACAACTACCCTCTCTTGCTCGTGTATAAAACCTAAAAATTATTTCCTAATCAGTTTTTATTTCATAACAGGTATATGCCTGGGGTTATAATAACTGTGGACAGGTGGGATCAGGGTCTACTTCTAATCAACCGACTCCGCGAAGAGTGGCCAGTTGCTTACAGAGTAAAGTGGTTGCTACTATTGCTTGCGGTCAGTCATCTTCCATGGCAGTTTTGGATAATGGAGAGGTGAGCAGTGTCTTCTGAAAAGCACAATCATGTGAGATAAAATGTTAATACAGTTTTATGGTACAGATAGGTAGAACTTTTCCAATTGAATTTGTTTATGCTTTTCAAGTCCCAGCATTGGTTAGGAGTGTTGTCTTCCTGCATTGGATCAGTTGCCATTTTACATTTCCTGCGTGGGTGCTGTTGTGCAAATCAAAAGATCAGATGGCTGGTATGGTGGAATGGAGATAGTGCCCTGCAGCATGTCGAGTGCCTCACACTTTCAGGGGATACATGTTGGCTGAGTTTATTTTCTTTAAGATTAATTATTTTTTTTGTTACTGTTTAATAAACCATAGTGTTTTCAAGGCATTATAGATATTAAACGCACTTTAAACATAGAACAGTACAGTGCAGGAACAGGCCCTTCATCCCACGATTTCTGTGTCAAACAGGAAGTGAAATGACCGTATTTGTCAACGAAGACGCTATTTTTTACCCAAAAATAAGGCACGAAAATTTACCTGCGTCTTGAAGGCCGAAAGTTAGGTTGTTAGCCAAGAAAGATAGACTTGGCTATCCCTCAGTACAGCAACATCAAGAACGATGTTGTTGTACTGAGGGATAGCCAAGTCTATCCCTCATAGCTGGCAGCTGATGGGATGCGGCTGTAAAGTGGGAAGCGGCTGTAAAAGGACACGCTGGGGGGGGGGGGTAGGGGGGGCTCGGGAGGAGAAAGTTCCTTTCACAGTGTGTGGGGAGTCTGGTCCGAGTCAGCACGGGCAGGAGCTTTGCGAAGGAGGAGGTTGGAGATCATGCCAGCAACTCAGGTCAGCGCGAGTAACCTCAATTGGTCCCTTGATCGTGCTGATACAGGAGTAAGCTCCGCCGCCCGTTGTCCCGCTCCACTCTATGATCTTTGCTCTTGAGCTGGTCCCCTCACAGTCTGATTGGTGATCTATTGTAAAAGTTAGCGGGGTTTAAAGATCTTAAAAGCCGCGTGTGTGCAGATCGATCTCCTCTCCTGCCAGTCAGCGCCGCGCGGAGTAGTCTCTTCTGTCACTCCCCGGGACGGTCCATCCCTTCCTGCGCCATCACGTCTTTTCTGGAGCTGAGGGATGCTGTGGATGGCCGGTGGAGGTCTCCAACCGGACACAATTTCGGAGGGACCAGAAGCGGCCCGGTCCGGTGCGGAGTTGGAGATGTCGCCGATGTTGCCAAACGGAAAGTGGAGACTCTGATCCCGGCGAAAGAGAACGACCAGTGCCTGCTGTGAGCCCCCATTGCACCGCCAGCTCCAGCCCCTTCCCCTCTGGTCCCCCTTGCTGGCTCCCCCTCTCCCCAATGGCTCTTTCCCCCCGTCTTTTCTCCAAGCTCTCTCCCCCTACCCTCCACACACGCACCCCCCTCCCCCCACAACCCCCCTGCCCACACACCTCCCTCCCCCCAGAACCCACCCCCCCCCCCCCCGCCCACACACCCCCTTCCCCCAGATTTTTTTTCTATTACAAATCTCAAATTGTGGAGTACAGAGGCATATAAATAAATGATGAGTCTTTGTCCCAAACATTATGGAGGGCACTATACATCAAAATCAAATATTTAGAACATAGAACACTAAAGCACAAGAACAGGCTCTTCAGCACATAATATCTGTGCTGAACATGATGCTAAATTAAAATGATCTCCTTTGCCAGCATGTGATTCATATCCCTCCACTCCTTGTATATCCGTGTGTCTATCTAAAAGACTGTGAAATCCACAATTGTATCTGCTTCCACCACCACCCCTGGCAGTGCATTTCAGGCATCCATCACTTTGTGTAAAAGAAATCTTGCCGTGCACATTTCTGTTAAACTTTCCCCTTCTTACCTTAAAGATGTGCTCTATAGTCTGTGACATTTCCACCCTGGAAAAAGGTTTCTGACTGTCTACCTTATTGTTGCTTCTCATAATTTTATAACGTTCTATCAGGTCTCCTTACAGTCTCTGACCCTCCAGAGCAAACAAACCAAGTTAGTTCAACCTCTGATTTTGGCAAATAGCCTCTAATCTGGGCAGCATCCTGGTAAACCTGTTCTGCACCCTCTCCATACCCACCACATCTTTACTGTAATGGAGAGACCAGAACTGCACACAATGCACCAAATGCAACCTAACTACTTATCGGCTTTGTCTGGTCTAATCCGACCTGCAGCCACAGTACTATTCTTGACTGAAGACTTAAGATATACAAAAGGATAGATCTACACATGTTGGCATGTTGGGGATATAAAAGATGATATTAAAATACATGTTCTTTCTTTCTCCAACCTGTTTGCTATGCATTTTAGGTGTATGGTTGGGGTTACAATGGTAATGGACAACTTGGATTGGGGAGTAACGGCAATCAACCAACACCTTGCAGACTGGCAGCATTGCAAGGAATACATGTGTGTCAGGTATGTTTGACATCTGATGTGCAGTGAAAGGATACATTTTGTTTTGATTAATTAATGACATTCTTCTTTAGCTTAAGAAGCTTAAGAATCTAGGATGTTAACTGGAGTAAAATGAAAACAGAAAATGCCAGCATCTACAATAAGAAGAATATAATTAACATTTCAGTTCTGTGATCCTTCATCAGAGTAGACTTTCTGTGAAATATGGTTACAAAATCTGAAGAACTGTAAGCGTTATAAAAAACCAAAACACATACATACTTAAGCAAGAATATACAAGACTGCTTAAGTATGGCAGGGAGATCATTATAGGAAATAGATTATAAGACATAGGTGGATGGTAACAGAGGTCACATTAAAGAGCACAATTAACAATTGCTGTGCATGAGTATGTTGATTGAAGTTCATAGTTTCCCACTCCCCATTCCTGATGCTTCTACTCTACCTTGTTGCTGGAACCTGGGAATTATCCTCCAGTTACCAGAATTGCAGTAATGTCTGTGAATTAACAGATATACACTGGAGTGAACATAGAGAGTTCTCTCGTGTGAAATCTTTGCTTTTAATTCAACCTGCAGGTGACTGATGCTGATGTTTGCCACTTGTAACTTTACTTGCAGATTGTCTGTGGCTACGCTCACGCTCTTGCACTAACAGATGAGGGTTTGCTCTATTCCTGGGGAGCGAATGCATATGGCCAGTTGGGCAGTGGTGTTAAAAGCAACCAGTCTTGTCCAATCCAGATCATGATGGACAGGGAAAGGTAATGGCTGTAGTCAAATCTCAGGCATTGTTACATTAACATTAATAATGTCTCTAAAGATGAATTGGAAGAAAGCTTAATATTTTTTGATAATTTGTAATGATTAATGTGTTAGACTTCTTCAGACTGATGTCGGTGGGTGGGGAGGGGGGGGGGTGGGAAAAAGAAAGGAAGAGGCGGAGACATGCTTGTGGGAGAGCTGGGGAGGGGAAGGAGAGAATTCACCTGGACTAATTTCCACCTGGCACTCAATTTCACCTGGACCAATACCTCCACACCGTTTCTAGATCTCATCATCTCCATTGCAGCAACAGACTACTGACCGACATCTACTACAAACCCACTGACTCCCATAGCCAACTGGACTACACTTCTTCCCACTCTGCATCCTGTAAGAATTCAACCCTGTACTCCCAATTCCTCCCTCTACACCACATCTACACCCAGGATGAGGTGTTCCAGACCAGGGTATCGGAGATGTCCTCATTCTTTAGGGAACGGGAGTTCCCCTCTTCTATTGTAGATGAGGCTCTCACCAGGGTCTCCTCTATATCCCGCAGCTCCACTCTTACTCCCCATCCCCTTACTCGTAACAAGGACAGAGTCCCCTTTGTCTTCACCTTCCACACCGTCAGCCGTCGCATACAACATATAATCCTCCGACATTTTCCCCACCTCCCACAGGATCCTACCACTGGCTACATCTTCCCATCTCCTCCCCTTTCTGCTTTCCGCAGAGACCGTTCCTCCCTAACACCCTGGTCAATTTGTCCCTTCCCACCCAAACCACCCCCCTCCTCAGGTACTTTCCCTTGCAACCACAGGAAATGCTACACTTGTCGCTTCACCTCCCCCCTCGACTCCATCCAAGGACCCAAGCAGCCTTTCCAGGTGAGGCAAAGGTTCACCTGCACCTCCTCCAACCTCATCTACTGCATCTGCTGTTCCAGGTGTCTACTTCTCTACATCGGTGAGACCAAGCTAGGCTCGGCGATCGCTTCGTCCAACACCTCCGCACAGTTCGCACTAACCATCCTGATCTCCCGGTGGTTCAGCACTTCAACTCCCCCTCCCATTCCGAATCTGATCTTTCTGTCCTGGGCCTCCTCCATTGCCAGAGTAAGGCCCAGCGCAAATTGGAGGAACAGCACCTCATATTTCACTTAGGTCATTTACACCCCAGCGGTATGAACATTGACTTCTCTAATTTCAGATAGTCCTTGCTTTCTCCCTCCTTCCCCTCCACTTCCCCCTTCCCAGCTCTCTCACAAGCCTACTGTCTCCGCCTCTTCCTTTCTTTTTCCCGCCCTACCGACATCAGTCTGAAGAAGTCTTGACCCGAAACGTCGCCTATTCCTTCTCTCCATAGATGCTGCCTCACCCACTGAGTTCATCCATTATTTTTGTCTACCTTTGATTTTCCCAGCATCTGCAGTTCTTTCTTAAATAATGTGTTAGACTTGAATGCTTATAAGACAGACATTTAAAACAGAGGAGAGCAGAAGAAATTATCCACTTGGTCTCATGCCTCAAGGGATATGGGGAGAAGGCAGGAACGGGGTACTGATTGGGGATGATCAGCTATGATCACATTGAATGGCGGTGCCAGCTCGATTGGCGTACTCCTGCACCTATTGCCTATTTTCTTTTTTTTTGTTTTCCAAATACTCGTATGTGCACACCATCAGTTTTTGTTTGATACTGTTCAGTGAAGCTCCTAGGGATGTTTTGCTACATCAGGGGTGTTACATTGATGGATGGTAGTATTTTCCTTGCAAAATCTCTTGTGGATTCTGCTTTCACTGTTGTTTTTGGTTGTGGCTTCCATTAGCTGCTGAAAAAAAATTACTGCTGAGCTCTCTTGAAATCTGAATGTTACATTCTTACTTACAGACAATGTTTTAAAATTTGTTTTATCATAAATTTGATCAATGTATCAAGAAAATTAGTTGTGTGTTAAATTTCCTTTAGTACAATATTGGAAGTGTTTCTTTTGCATTAGAAATTTATAACTATTATAAAAATACCCTAAATGCTAATCAGGTTTTATATAAATTAAAGTCATGAATGAGTTTTGAATTCTGGCAGTATTGTTCTCCTACAGAAGTCTGAACTTCAGCAAAATGTCTTTCGACAAACTATAAAATACATTTCCATCTTTCAGCTGAAGGACTCTTGAATGTTGAGGTTATATTATTCTTTATGTTTTCAAACTGATTAGTGAAGATGGGGCTCACAAAAGTAAGCGGGAAGGTGCAATTATTGAAACATTGTTTTATTCAACTCATCAGATGGCACAGTGGTGTAGCTGGTAGAGCTGCTGTCTCACAGCGCCAGAGACCCAGGTTCAGACGCTGTATGGTGGAGCTTGCCCATTCTCCCTGTGACCGCGTGGGTTTCCCCAGGAGTTTCGTCCAACATTCATATGGGTTTGTAGGTTAATTGCCCTCAGTAAATTGCCCATAATGTGTAGGGTATGGATATATAAAGTGGAATAACATAGAACAAGTGTAAATGGGTTTTTGAAGGTCAGGGTGGACTCAGTGGGCTAAAGGCCCTAATTTTCAATAAGTTCAAGTAATCCATTAAATAGGTAGGGGAATCGGAGTTGGGGTAGTGGAGCCAGGCAAACAAATCACTTATTGAGGTACTGTAGAAAACTTTGGAAAACCGTCACATGTAGTGACTAGGCCTATGGTGACATTAAAATACAATATCAGGTATTTCTGATTATCATATTTTGGAATATGAAAAGTTGTAAGAAATTCCTTTAGTGAATCTAATTCCCATTGTAACATGATCTTTTCCCCTTTTATATGGTGAAACGACTTCATTACATGTCATAAAATAGCTTATCAGACATCTGTAGGGTAAATTAATTGCAAACGTATCAATAAACCTGATTGATCTGAAGGATGTTTAATTAATTTCTATCTATTCAAATACTTAATGTAAACTTCGGGGGCCTTGCTTTGTGCCAGAACGATCTACATGGGTATGGTATGCTTTATTGCTCTCAATTTTCTTGTTGCACAGGGTCGTGGAGATCGCAGCCTGTCATTCCACTCACACTTCAGCTGCTAAGACCCAAGCAGGTCAGGTGTACATGTGGGGCCAATGCCGGGGTCAGTCAGTCATCCACCCACACCTAACTCACTTCACTTGCACGGATGATGTGTTTGCCTGCTTTGCCACTCCAGCCGTTACGTGGCGTCTCCTATCCGTAGGTACGATGCTTTACCTTTTTTGACTCTTTTCCAGTGAATATGTAGGCTTTTGATTCCCAAAAGATGGATTTTCATGGCATTCTTTCAAAGTACTCTATGATTGCAATGCATGTTAGAACTATGATCAGATATAATCAGATACAATGCAATGTAATATATAAGCATAATGATTATGTACAGGGGTAAGTAGAGCATGAATTTGACAAAAACATCCAGCAATCCTGAACCAAGCTCTTTTACTAAATTGAATACTCTTCTTTCAAAAATCACTTTTGGAGTTAAGGTCTAATCCAGTAGTAAAACAGGCAGTTAATCTGTCAAAACATCATTAAAGACCCAGCATGTCATTTATGCGCAATCAGTAATGAGAACTTGTGACTCCAGTCCTATACTTCTTGTGGTCGCTTCTTAACTGTATTTCAAAGTAACCAAGTTATTGAGCAGAATCCAACAGTTGTTGCAGCAGATAAAGCTAAATAATACATTTAATCTGTGCCAACATATTTGAGATCAAGAAACAATAAATAACAGAAGGGATTTCTAAATTGTTTATAGGTGTACCATAGCAAGAAGTTGTAGTCATATTGGAACAAGAATGAAATGTGTAAGACTACTCATACGTCTGACACTATTCTATTGCTTGTATCTCTTTTGTTAGTAATTTGAGTTGTCTGTGACGTTATGTTTGCACGCATTTTGTTGAGTCTTTAATGGCAATTTCAAACTTTTCCAATGTCCAACTTTCCGTTGCCACTACTCCACAGGTAGGTGGGAGTGATTGTACGCAGACAAGCAACAACAGATCTTCCAGTCGTTATTTCCAGCATAATTAGTTCTTTATTGAAGTAGTTGTACAGACAACAAAGTGAACATACCAGATCCACTTTATTCTTATACAAATTGTGGCTTTCCGTTCTTACTATCTGGTAAGAACTATTATCTCCAAATCCTGTGGCTGGTCTGATCTGGCCACTCCCTCCCCTGGTATATATGTAACGTTCATCTACGTATCAAAAGTCCAGCCCCAAGCGTTCAAAATAATACTGCTAGAAATATCTAGACAAAATAATATAAGGTGCTAACAGGAACTAGCCTTTTGGCCCTGTGCCACGGTACGAGTTCATTCCAAGAGCTCTCCCGACTTAAAAAAATTCAAATTCTTGGTAAGCACGGAGAATGAACTTAGCGGGTACGTCGGAGCTCGGGGACGTTTCTTAGTGGCTCGGGAAGACTCGCTAACGGCAGGTAAGCTCTGGAAGACTCGTGAAGATTTTTCAACATGTTGAAAAATGTCCACGAGAGCGCCGAGTACCGACGAGCGACCAGTTCCGTAAATTTCCGAGTTCAAATCAGGGCAAACTCGGGAGAGCTCTTGGAATGAACTCGTACCGTGGGACATTAGCATGAATGGCTCCTACAGGGTCCTTGTACCCATTTAGGAATAGTCTTATTGGATATCTGGCATGTGATGGAATCATAGTGATACAACATGAAAACAGACCCACCAAAAGTGCACGTGATACTCCAGGTGTGGTCTCACCAGGGCCATGTACAACTGCAGAAGGACCACTAAACGTTGCCGAATAAAGAAATTGTTGATTGGATTTACAACTTTTTAAAAAATAGGAGGGCTAGTAAACTTTGAAGCACTAACTATTGGTTTTGTTGACACCAGGGAGTAGAAAAAATAGAATGCCACAGAAAGTTTTGCTGATGTTGACAGCATAATATATATTTTTCACAACAAATACTCTTGAGAAAATTATGTTATTTTAGAAAGCTTTGTGGACAAAATGGGAAAATATATAAAAGTTATTACACTGTTGGATTCTGTAAGCTTCATATGGTTAGTTCAACAAATTAATATCTGTTCTTATTTTGTGAAAGGTTAACCAATTGAATTTTATTTATTGTTCTTTTGCTTACCTTTCCTTCACTTTAATTAATGATGGGCCTTCTGTTCCTGCAGAAAGTGACAATCACTTGACTGTGGCGCAATCAATGAAGAAAGAATTTGACAGCATGGAAACCTCAGATTTAAAGTTTCTTGTGGACGGAAAGACTATCCATGCTCACAAATCTATTCTTAAAATAAGGTAACAGTCCAAATTGTCAGAGAAACGTGGTGTATCAGGAATTGTTCATAAATATAGGGAGTGATTAATTCTCTAAATAATAGTGATTTCATTTACAGTGCCCTCTATAATGTTTGAGACAAAGACCCATCATTTATTTATTTGCCTCTATACTCCACAATTTGAGATTTGTAATAGAAAAAAAATCACATGTGGTTAAAGTGCACATTGTCAGATTTTATTAAAGGCGATTTTTATACAATTTGGTTTCACCATGTAGAATTTACAGCAGTGTTTGTACATAGTCCCCTCATTTCAGGGCACCATAATGTTTGGAACACATGGCTTCACAGGTGTTTGTAATTGTTCAGGTGTGTTTAATTGCCTCCTTAATGCAGGTATAAGAGAGGTCTCAGTAGTTTGTCTTTCCTCCAGTCTTTCATCACCTTTGGAAACATTTATTGCTGTTTATCAACATGAGGACCAAAGTTGTGCCAATGAAAGTCAAAGAAGCCATTATGAGAATGAGAAACAAGAATAAAACTGTTAGAGACATCAGCCAAACCTTAGGCTTACTAAAATCAACTGTTTGGAACATCATTAAGAAGAAAGAAAGCACTGGTGAGCTTACTAATCACAAAGGGACTGGCAGGCCAAGGAAGACCTCCACAGCAGATGACAGAAGAATTCTCTCCATAATAAAGACAAATCCCCAAACACCTGTCCGACAGATCAGGAACACACTTCAGGAGTCAGCTGTGGATTTGTCAATGACCACTGTCCGCAGACGACTTCATGAACAGAAATACAGAGGCTACACTGCAAGATGCAAACCACTGGTTAGCCACAAAAATAGGATGGCCAGGTTAAAGTTTGTCAAGAAGTACTTAAAGGAGGAACCACAGTTCTGGAAAAAGGTCTTGTGGACAGATAAAACGCAGATGAACTTATATCCGAGTGATGCCAAGAGCAAAGTATGGAGGAGAGAAGGAACTGCCCAAGATCCAAAGCATACCACCTCATCTGTGAAACACAGTGGTGGGGGTGTTATGGCCTGAACATGTATGGCTGCTGAAGGTACTGGCTCACTTATCTTCATTGATGATACAACTGCTAATGGTAGTAGCATAATGAATTCTGAAGTGTATAGACACATCCTATCTGCTCAAGTTCAAACACATGCCTCAAAACTCATTGGCCGGGGTTTCATTCTACAGCAAGACAATGATCCCAAACATACTGCTAAAGCAACAAAGGAGTTTTTCAAAGCTAAAAAATGGTAAATTCTTGAGTGGCCAAGTCCATCACCCGATCTGAACCCAATTGAGCATGCCTTTTATATGCTGAAGAAAAAACTGAAGGGGACCAGCCTTCAAAACAAGCATAAGTTAAAGATGGCTGCAATGCAGGCCTGGCAGAGCATCACCACAGAAGACACCCATCAACTGGTGATGCCCATGAATCGCAGACTTCAAGCAGTCATTGCATGCAAAGGATATGCAACAAAATACTAAACATGACTACTTTCATTTACATAACATTGACGTGCCCCAAACATTATGGTGCCCTGAAATGGGGGGGGACTATGTATAAACATTGTTGTAATTTCTACATGGCAAAAACAAAATGTATAAAAATGGCCTCTATTACAAATCTCAAATTGTGGAGTACAGAGGCAAATAAATAAATGATGGGTCTTTGTTCCAAACATTATGGAGGCATTGTATGTTCTTCCAAAGAAATGTCTGCAAACTTATACGTCTTTGATATTAAATGAATTTCATCACAATGTTTATAGATTGGGTATGTTAACTATTCAAGCTATTCTCCATAACAAGTTAAAGTTTAAAATATAGTTTTTTTTTTACACTGTTTGAAGCCATTCCAGGCTCAAAGTTATTATTTTTATTTTATGCTTTATCACTTCAATTGTGCAGGTGCGAACACTTACGATCCATGCTCCATGACGAAGAAGTGATTGAAATTGACCAGTTTAGCTATCCGGTGTACCGTGCCTTTCTAGAATACCTGTACACAGACTCTGTCAGTTTACCTCCTGAGGATGCAATAGGTACTGTACACTGGCTATGTTATTTATTTTCCCAAGCAAAGATTAGATCTCTGATTTTTTTCTGCCAAAGGTGGGCTTTGTAAAGGGTTTATAAAATTCACCCCCAGAATTGTCAGATTACTGATGCTTATACACTTTTTTACTGTATTTATATTGAGGGAAGTTAGTGTAGGGAAGGACATTGAGGAAAGTTAGTGTAGAAATAGCAGGGGCTATGACAGAAATATTTCAAATGTCATTAGAAACGGGAATGGTGCTGGAGGATTGGCGTACTGCGCATGTTGTTCCATTGTTTAAAAAGGGTTCTAAGAGTAAATCTAGCAATTATAGACCTGTTAGTTTGATGTCAGTGGTGGGAAAATTAATGGAAAGGATCCTTAGAGATAATATATATAAGCATCTGGATAAACAGGGTCTGATTAGGAACAGTCAACATGGATTTGTGCCTGGAAGGTCATGTTTGACTAATCTTCCTGAATTTTGAAAAGGTTACTAGGGAAATTAATGAGGGTAAAGCGGTGGATGTTGTCTATATGGACTTCAGTAAGGTTCCACATGGAAGGTTGGTTAAGAAGGTTCAATTGTTGGGTATTAATGGTGGAGTAGCAAGATGGATTCAACAGTGGCTGAACGGGAGATGCCAGAGAGTAATGGTGGATGACTGTTTGTCAGGTTGGAGGCCGGTGACTAGTGGGGTGCCTCAGGGATCTGTGTTGGGTCCACTGTTGTTTGTCATATACATCAATGATCTGGATGATGGTGTGGTAAATTGGATTAGTAAGTATGCAGGTGATACTAAGATAGGTGGTGTTGTGGATAATGAAGTAGATTTTCAAAGTCTACAGAGAGATTTAGGCCATTTGGAAGAGTGGGCTGAAAGATGGCAGATGGAGTTTAATGCGGATAAGTGTGAGGTGCTACATCTTGGCAGGACAAATCAAAATAGGACGTACATGGTAAATGGTAGCGAATTGAAGAATGCAGTTGAACAGAGGGATCTAGGAATAACTGCATAGTTCCCTGAAGGTGGAATCTCATGTAGATAGAGTGGTAAGGAAAGCTTTTGGAGTGCTGGCCTTTATAAATCAGAGCATTGAGTATAGAAGTTGGGATGTAATGTTAAAATTGTACAAGACATTGGTGAGGCCAATTCTGGAGTATGGTGTACAATTTTGGTCGCCAAATTATAGGATGGAGCCAACAAAATAGAGGAGGAGATTTACTAAAATGTTGTCTGGGTTTCAGCACCTAAGTTACAGAGAAAGGTTGAACAAGTTAGGTCTTTATTCTTTGGAGCACAGAAGGTTAAGGGGGGGACTTGATAGAGGTCTTTAAAATGATGAGAGGGATAGACAGTTGACGTGGATAAGCTTTTTCCATTGAGAGTAGGAAAGATTCAAACAAGAGGACACGATTTGAGAATTAAGGGACAGAGGCTTAGGGGTAACATGAAGGGGAACTTCTTTACTCAGAGAGTGGTAGCTGTGTGAAATGAGCTTCCAGTGGAAGTGGTGGAGGCAGGTTCGATTTTATCATTTAAAAATAAATTGTATAAGTATATGGATGGGAAAGGAATGGAGGGTTATGGTCTGAGTGCAGGTAGATGGGACTAGGTGAAAGTAAGTGTTCGGCACGGACTAGAAGGGCCGAGATGGCCTGTTTCCGTGCTGTAATTGTTATATGGTTATAAATTGGCAAGATGATTGATCGTTATCATGCTATCCTTGGACCAGGAATCAGAAAGACTGTTACATACTGGGTTCATTGCAATATCACCAAAAGTGTGCTTGTTGCAAAGGCATTTTGGAGTATTTATTATACAATAATGTGTATATTTATTTCACAACTGTGCTATTTTGTGATTTTATTATGTATGCATGCTATCCTATTAGCTAACAGAACTAGGAAGCAGCCCCTAAGGTGAAAGATGCTTTTGGTAATAGTATTTGTTGGTTTACGAATGAATTTATTTTATCAATACCTTTGACTCTTTCGATTGTCTTCCACTTATGAATCGCTATAATGAATGATGTGCCACACTCTGTGTTTCAAAATTCCCACAATGTATTTTACTCAGTCTTTGTGATCTACAAAATTTTGTTTAATGTGGTTTTCTAGGAATGCCCCCCTTTTCAGATATTGAATAATTATTTTAATTTATTCTCTGAATAATGATTATCTTTTGTGGAGAATAATGAATGTCTGAGGGAAGGAATATATTTATTGTTGCACAGTGGTATAGCTGGCTCACATACCAGATCCTGACCTCGGGTGCTGTCAGTGTGGAATTTGTATATTCTCCCATATGACTGCCTGGGTTTTCTCTGAGCGCTCCAGTTTCAATAGTCAATAGTCAGATTTATTTGTCACATACACAATAAAGTGCAGTGAAATGAATTTGCCAGCAGCGGTACAATAAAAAAGAATACACAATACACAATAAAAATTAAACACAAACATCCACGACAGCATTCATCACTGTGCTGGAAGGCACAAAGTTTGGTCAGTCCTCCTCCATTTCCCCCCGTGGTCGGGACCACAAACCTCCGCAGTCGCAGCTGCAGGCGGCCAGATGTACAGCCAAGGTAAGTTCCGAATCGGTGTTTCTCTACCGGAGACCGCGGCTTCAAGATGATGTAGGCCGCGGGCCGCGGTTGGTGCTCTTCTCTGGGGTCCTCAATGAGGGATCCCAGGCTCAGGACGCCGCGTCAGCTGGCAGCTCCGCAGACGGTGGCTTCAGGCTGCCGCGGGCCAGCGATCGGAGCACTCCCTTCTGGCGACCCCCAGTAAGGGCTCGCCTGCTCCACGATGAAATGTTCACGCTGCGCCCGCTGCTGAAGCTCCGGGCCCAACTTCGGGGAAAGGCCGCACCAATCCTTGTTGTTAGGCGACATGGAAAAAGTCGCCTCTCCATGGAGGAGGCGACCGAAAGCGGTTCCCCCCTTACCACCTCCCACACAAGACGCACTGAGAGACATTAAAACAAACATTTGGACATACTAAGAAAACAAAAAAAGTAGAAATGATGAACACGCAGCGTCTCGCAGCGCCCCCACCGAAAGTGGAATAATATAGAACTAATGTAAATGGTTGATTGATGGTCAGCATGGATTCGAAGGGCCTGTTTCCATGCTGTATCTTTCAATCAATCAGTTTGAGTATCTCATGAACAGAGAAAAGATTTTATCTTGTTCAGGAATTCCTTTCACAAACTCAGGAGGGAATCCCAAATTGCTTAACAATCAGTCAAATATTTTTAGTATATTACCAGTTGAGGCACAGCATACTTAAGCTTAAAGTCTTAAAAACTGAAAGCAACTTAAGCTTAAATTCGCTTACCACTCTGAAATATACTTGGTGAACTACCTGAAGTCATGGAGTCATACAGCAAAGAAACGAGCCCTTTGGCCCAACTCGTCCATGCCAAACAAGATGCCCCATCTAAGGAAGTCACATGTGCCTGCGTTTGGCCCCTATCCCCTAAACCTTTCCTATCCATGTACCCGTCCAAGTACCTTTTAAATGCTCCTCCAAGTGCTGCTGGGTTGGGAAGTTCTAGATGTTAGTTGCATAATGTAAACCCTGAAATTAAAAAATCTATATTTTCACAGTATAGTAAAAAGATACAAAATGCTGGAGAAACTCAGGCAGCATCCCTGGAGAACATGGATGGGTAATGTTTTGGGTTTGGTCCCTTTCTTATACTGATTGTGGGGGCCAGGCTGGGGCAGGGAAGAAAAAGTTGGAAGAGAGGGGAGGCAGTACAAAGCACTGCAAAAGTAATATATGAACACAGGTGAGGTGGGATTTTGATTGGCAGATGATTGGACAAAGTACAGAATTTAAAAAAAGATGTGAGACAAAAAGAGTTGCAAATTGGGAAGTGAAGTCAAAGAAAGGAATATAAGGGGAGGGGAGAAATGGGTGAGAGTCCAGGGGAGGGGCAGGAGGAAAGGGGGGAGGGGGGAGAAAGAAAAGGGGTGTTAGTGGTTACTTAAAATTTAGAATTCAATGTTAATACCATTGAGTTGTAAGCTACCCAAGTGGAATGCGACGTGCTATTCCACCAGTTTGCATGTGGCCGTACTCTGGCAATGGAGGATGCCCAGGACAGAAAGATCAGTATGGGAATGGGGTATGGTTAGCATCCCGGGAGATCCGGTAGGCCTTGGTGGACCGAGCGTGAGTGTTCGGCGAAACAGTCGCCGAGTTTACGCTTGGTCTCGCCAATGTATAGGACAGTGCTTCTTAAACTATTTCAGTGTCATTCACCCTTGAGTCTTTATCACAAAATTTCATTCACCCTTGACTAAAATTTCTTATATTTTTTGGTAATTTTTGTCTTATTCTCCCTGTGTATAATTTTATATATAATTTATTTTGTCACATGAGCAAAATACATAAATTAACTAATTTCTTAAGTGTTTATTTTATTCAACTTTTTGAACATCCTAAAAATAAGTAACGAAAACTAGGAGTGAAAAAAAAAAGTTTAATTCCCACTGGAGTTGGAAAATCATTTTATTACAATGATAAAAAAAACATTCCAACGTCTAAACACTGGTCTTCAGCCCTATCCTACCCTTTCGGGCTTTGATTACTCTGGGTTTTTTTCTTGGAAAACTAACTCTAAAAAATATGTGATTTAATATATTAGTATCCAACTAATATAACTTTAACTCTCCACGACGAAAGCTCACAATACCACCAAATATCAACTTTGGTAGCTGAATTGCTACGCAAAGTAAAGTTACAGTTCATCAGTTGCCTACGGCGATCCTCCAGTTGCCATTTATACATTTATTATCCCACTAGCTCTGGTCTTCCCTAAAAGGTTATATTACAGTACATTTGGGAAATATCCTGCTACTTTGAAATTAGAAAACCATAGATAGAGAGAAAAAAACATCAAATTTTCAGCTCCACTGCCATTAAAACCAATAAGAGCTTACTAACCACTTTAATGGCAATGCCTTTTTTAAGTATAGAAAAAAATATATAAATATCTGAATAAACTAAGTCATTCACCCTTCATTCACCCCTCTAGTTTCATTCACCCAAAAATAATTTCATTCGCTCTAGGGTGAACCATTCACCAGTTTAAGAAGCACTGGTATAGGAGGCCACATCAGGAACACCATGCAGCAGAGGAGGTGCACGTCAACATCTGTCTCACCTGGAGGGACTGCTGGAGTCAGGGGATGAGATATAGAGACAGGTGTTACATCTCAATAGTTGCAGGTGAAAGTAGCTGGGAGAGGGGGGGGGTTGGGTAGGATGGGATGAGTTAACCAAGGAGTTATGGAGGGAGCGGTCTGTACAGAAGGCCGAAAGGGGTGGAGATGGGAAGATGTGACTGGTGTTGAGATCAAGGTGGAGGTGACTAAAATGTCAGAGGATGATGGAGTGAAAGGTGAGGACAAGGGGAACTCTGTCCTTGTTACATCCGGGGAGAGGGAGAGCAAGTGCAGTATTACAGGACACAGAGGAGAAGCGGGCGAGGGAACAATCTACAACAGTAGGGAGGAAACCACAATTACTAAAGAAAGACGACACTACGGATGTCCTAGAATGGAAAGTCTCATCTTGGGAGCAGTTACACCGGGGACAGAGGAATTGAACGTAGGGGATAGTGTTTTTGCAAGAGGCACAATGTGGGAGGAAGTGTAGTCCAGGTAATTGTGAGTCTGTTGGTTTGTAGTAAACATATTTTCATTGTATTCAGTGGGGCATTGGGCAGAAAGTGGGGTGAGTGTGGGAGAGAGACAATTTTAGAAGTTAGAGGATTCTTTTTTAAAGATAATGTTTATCAAGGGCAACAACTATAGCAGCTCATTCAATTTGTAAAAGGTAAATAATTACTCTACATCTCTACCTAGGGGCCGTAGTCTGCAGTTGCACAGTGTCTGCTAATTCCGGAGCCTCAGACTGCAGAAAATTTCTATGGAAAAAAATTTGTGGCATGAAAAGAGCAATATACAGGTTTAAGTAGGAAAGCACAATTATACTTAATTTTGTAATAACATGTGGATACGTACCTTCTTGTAGATGTATCAGTCATATATAAGAAAGGTACACAAAATTGCTGGAGGAACTCAGCGGGTGCAGCAGCATCTATGGAGCGAAGGAAATAGGCGACGTTTCGGGCCGAAACCCTTCTTCAGTCATATATAAGAAATGTACTAGTTTCTCTTCAAATCACTCTCTTGATTGCTGGTGACAATTAGATTGTCATGTGCCAGAACCAATGAGATCAAGCTGACCCTGTTGCAGCCCACTTTGTTGGCCCCTCTTTGCTTCACCCACTGGTGTCTTTTCCACTTTGTTAGACCAGTTCCCAAAGTTAATAACTATTGATACTACTATTATTTTTTTAATCCCAGATTTTATCTGCTCAGTTTTATTTAAATTTTCCAATGCAAATGATGACCAACTTGTATCCCGATATTTATATAATGGGAGATTTCATGGTTATGGGAGATTTCAACGTAGGTAGATTGGGACAATCAGGTTGGTACTGGACCCCAAGAAAAGGAGTTTGTGGAGTGGCTCTGAGATGGATTCTTAGAACAGCTTGTACTGAAGCCAACCAGCGAGAAGGCAATTCTGGATTTAGAGTTGTGTAATGAACTGGATTTGATAAGGGTACACAAGGTAAAGGAACCATTCGGAGGTAGTGACCATAATATGATTTTTTAATCTGCAATTTGAGAGGGAGTATTGCAGTTGAACAAAGGGGACTATGGAGGCATGAAGGAGGAGCTGGCCAAAGTTGATTGGAAAATGACCCTAGCAGGGATGACAGTGGAACATTAATGGCAGGTATTTCTGGGAATAATCCAGAAGATACAGGATCATTTCATTCCAAAGAGGAAGAAAGATTCTAAGGGGAGTAAGAGGCGATCGTGGATGACAAGGGAAGTCAAGGACAGTATAAAAATAAAAAAGAAGACTTATAACATAGCAAAGATGAGCGGGAAGCCAAAGGATTGGGAAACTTTTAAAGATGGTAACAGAAGGTAACTAAAACGGGAATATGGGGAGAAAAGATGAAGTACGAAGGTAAGCTGCCCAAGAATATAAAGAAGGATAGTAAAAGCTTATTTAGGTATGTGAAGAGGGAAAAAATTGTTAAGACAAATGTGGGTCCCTTGAAGACAGAAGCAGGTGAATTTATTATGGGGAACAAGGAAGACACAAACAATCTCCCAGAGGTAGTAGGGGACAGAGGGTGATGGAGGAACTGAAGGAAATTCACATTAGTCAGGAAATGGTATTGGGTAGACTGATGGGACTGAAGGCTGATAAATCCCCAGGGGCTGATGGTCTGCATCCCAGAGTACTCGAGGAGGTGGCTTTAGAAATCGTGGATGCATTGGTGATCATTTTCCAATGTTCTATAGATTCTGGATCAGTTCCTGTGGATTGGAGGGTAGCTAATGTTATCCCACTTTTTAAGAAAGGAGGGAGAGAGAAAGCATGGAATTATAGACCAGTTACCCTGACATCAGTGGTGGGGAAGATTATTATTAAAGATGTAATATGGAGTATATTATTAAAGATGTAATAGCGGTGCATTTGGATAGCAGTAACAGGATCGGTTCGAGTCAGCATGGATTTACGAAGGGCAAATCATGCTTGACTAATCTTCTGAATTTTTTTGAGGATGTAACAAGTAAAATAGATAAGGGAGAACCTGTGGATGTAGTGTACCTGGACTTTCAGAGAGCCTTTGATAATAGAAACATAGAAAATAGGTGCAGGAGTAGGCCATTCGGCCTTTGAGCCTGCACCGCCATTCAATATGATCATGGCTGATCATCCAACTCAGTATCCTGTACTGAGTATAAGATCCCACGCAGGAGATTAGTGGGCAAAATTAGAGCACATGGTATTGGGGGTAGGGTATGGACATGGATAGAAAATTGGTTGGCAGACAGAAACAAAGAGTAGGGATTAACTGGTCACTTTCAGAATGGCAGGTAGTGACTAGTGGGGTACCGCAAGGCTCGGTGCTGGGACGGCAGCTATTTACAAGATACATTAATGATTTTGATGAAGGAATTAAAAGCAACATTAGCAAATTTGCAGATGACACAACGCTGGGTGGCAGTGTGAACTGTGAAGAGGATGCTATGGGGATGCAGGGTTACTTGGACAGGTTGGGTAAGTGGGCAGATGCATGGCAGATGCAGTATAATGTGGATAAATGTGGTTATCCATTTTGGTGGCAAGAACAGGAAGGCAGATTATTCACTGAATGGTGTCAGGTTAGGAAACGGGGGAAGTACAATGAGATCTGGGTGTCCTTGTACATCAGTCACTGAAAGTAAGCATGCAGGTACAGCAGGCAGTGAAGAAAACTAATGGAATGTTGACCTTCATAACAAAAGGAGTTGAATATAGGAGCAAATAAGTCCTTCTGCAGTTGTACAGGGTCCTGGTGAGATCACACCTGGAGTATTGTGTGCAGTTTTGGTCTCCTAATTTGAGGAAGAACATTCTTGCAATTAAGGGAAAGCGTAGGTTCACTAGGTTAATTCCCAGGATGGCGGGACTGTCATATGATGAAAGAATGGAGCGACTGGGCTTGTATTCACTGGAATTTAGAAGGATGAGAGGATATTTTAGAAACATTTAAGATTATTAAGGGATTGGACATTTAGAACTGAGATGAGGAAAAACGTTTTTCACACAGTTGTGAATTTGTGGAATTTTCTGCCTCAGAAGGCAGTGGAGGCCGATTCACTGGATGCATTCAAAAGAGTTAGATAGAGCTCTTGGGGCTGGCGGTATCAAGGGATGTAGGGAGAAGGCAGGAACGGGGTACTGATTGTGGGTGATCGGCCATGATCACATTGAATGGCGGTGCTGGCTCAATGTATCTATGATATACATGTGCCCATCAGTACATAGAAACATAGAAAATAGGTGCAGGAGTAGGCCATTCGGCCCTTCGAGCCTGCACCGCCACTCAATATGATCATGGCTGATCATCCAACTCGGTATCCTGTACCTGCCTTCGCTCCATACCCCCTGATACCTTTAGACACAAGGGCCACATCTAACTCCCTCTTAAATATAGCTAATGAACTGGCCTCAACTACCTTCTGTGGCAGAGAATTCCAGAGATTCACCACTCACTGTGTGAAAAATGTTTTTCTCATCTCGGTCCTAAAAGATTTCCCTCTTATCCTTAAACTGTGACCCCTGGTTCTGGACTTCCCCAACATCCAATCCAACTTTATTTGTTAAGCACTTTAAAACAACCAATGTTGACCAAAGTGCTGTACATAAGAATAAACAAGACATCATAAACAGACAACATAACAGCTCACATGAGGTGCAAAAATTACATATGAAATACAACAATAAATTAAAAGACATAAAACATGATTAAAAATAATAGCCACGCAATAAAAGCAATCAAAATAAGAAATTAAATCAAGTAAATAAAGTCGACATCTTACTGGGTATCAAAGGCCACGGAGAAGAGATGGGTTTTAAGAAGTGATTTAAAAACAGACAGAGAAGAGGCCTGTTTAATGTGGAGAGGCAGATCGTTCCATAATTTGGGTGCCGACTCAGCAAAGGCACGGTCCCCTCTGAGCTTCAGCTTAGTTTTAGGCCCACTCAGGAGCAGCTGATTATCTGACCTGAGAGAGCGGGCGGGTGTAGAAGCTCAGATAGATAGGGCGGGGCAAGACCATTCAGGGATTTAAAAGCAAATAAAATAATTTTAAAATGGATCCTAAACTGGAACATCGGGAACAATCTTCCTGCATCTAGCCTCTCCAACCCCTTAAAAATTTTGTAAGTTTCTATAAGATCCCCCCTCAATCTTCCAAATTCTAGCGAGTACAAGCCGAGTCTATCCAGTCTTTCTTCATATGAAAGTCTTGACATCCCAGGAATCAGTCTGGTGAACCTTTTCTGTACTCCCTCTATGGCAAGAATGTCTTTCCTCAGATTAGGAGACCAAAACTGTATGCAATACTCCAGGTGTGGTCTCACCAAGACTCTGTATAACTGCAGTAGAACCTCCCTGCTCCTATACTCAAATCCTTTTGCTATGAATGCTAACATACCATTTGCTTTCTTCACTGCCTGCTGCACCTGCATGCCTACTTTCAATGACTGGTGTACCATGACACCCAGGTCTCGTTGCATCTCCCCTTTTCCTAATCGGCCACCATTCAGATAAAAGTCTACTTTCCTGTTTTTGCCACCAAAGTGGATAACCTCACATTTATCCACATTATACTGCATCTGCCATGCATTTGCCCACTCACCCAGCCTATCCAAGTCACCTTGCAGCCTCCTAGCATCCTCCTCACAGCTAACACTGCCCCCCAGCTTCATGTCATCCGCAAACTTGGAGATGTTGCAATCAATTCCCTCGTCCAAATCATTAATATATATTGTAAATAGCTGGGGTCCCAGCACTGAGCCTTGCGGTACCCCACTAGTCAATGCCTGCCATTCTGAAAAGGACCCGTTTACTGTGTTAGATGGTGTGTTATTACTGTGTACAATGTTAGATCTATAGCCAGTCATCCAGCATTTGAGTGAACTGCATCCATCAGATTTTAACAGTGACAACCGTAGCCCAACAAGTCGTTAACTATATCTGCAGTGCTTTCTCATGGGCCAGATGTTGTACCCTTGGCCTTAAACAAAAATAATGAAATTCCTTTGGTTTCTAATTTCATGTTAATTGCAGCAATAGATTTTAAACAAATCAATGAATTTGTCATTTATGTGTAGCATTTATCTTTTCCTACTTGCACCTTGAGGTATGTCCATTTCAGTGGGAGGTTAAGAGTTAATAACTTTCGATCAGGTACGCAGAACAGATTGTCTTCCAAGGAAAACAGTGGTGAATGAGCTGAATCGAGCAATCATTGACAGTAGTAATTTATAAAAAAAAAATTTAATTCATTGGATTTAAATTTTCCAAATATTAATTGCAGTACTCTTAACTCTTTATGTTGTCATATTCACACTACTGAGTCCCAAGCATACATTGTCTACACTTAAAATTACAGATTTAATTCTGAACCTACTTTTTACTAAACAATTCTCAATTCATGTAATGTTATCTCCAGTCCCTTAGTCCCTCCCTACTGTTATTTAAAACTTCCTCTGTGGAAACATCCACCCAGATTTAATTCTATAAAACAAACAAACTATCTGGTGCAGTCTTGTTCTTAAATATAATTCTATAATTTAAGATGGTTGATAAAATAACATCTGCTACTTTTCACTTTCTTTCCAATACATTAATTGGGTAAGCTGACAGGCTAGCTTTATTGATTGTGAAAAATGATATTTCCCTGTAGCTTCAAAGCTGTAGTGTTATCAGTTTTAATTAACGTCACGGACAGTACATGCCCCTATTATCCTTGAGAATTGTAGCTGATAGGAAATGCATAAATTCTGTTGGCTTTCCAACATTGTTGTAGCTCTAAAAAAATCTCCTTGTGAAATATGGCTCTTTATCACGGCGCTTGTACTGATGATCCACATCTGCAGATCACTGTACATAGTAACATTGCTATTGGAACTGTATCAGTAACTTGATAGTGGAACAAGCCACCTGGGGATTGTGGTTTGTTATGGTCCTGATGACTATTTCCCTCATTGTAATCTAACCTCTTTAAACCTGTAATCTTCTTAAATACGATCTTACTTTTGTAATTAAACTTAAGGTTAAGGAGGGGGGGGGGGGGGGGAGGGGGGGGGGGAGGGGGGGGGGGCATAGAGATGGGGGTAGAGTTGTTTGGTGAATCATTTGAACCACTTCCTTCTTTCAAAAATCTAGAGACAAATCCACCAGGTTCTCGTCCTACAGAACTTCCTTCCTACCATGACCCTTGTCCAGCCTCTTACCACCCATGCTCAAGATGTGCTTTACCACGTCAGCAGCTTTCACTTTTGTGGTCCTGTCCTTGCCTGCATTTCTCCCCAATTTAAGCTGTCTCTGCCTTTGAACATGGGTTTAATCCATCCTCTTTCAACAACATCTTGGCTGAATCTTACTTCAACAACAACTGCTTTGAGTCCCCACTTTCATTAAGGGAGTGCTGCTGTAGGAACCCATATGGGTCTCAGCCCTACCTCCATTGTCTTGGGATATGTGGAACATTCATTTGGCTTGTCTTACTCAGATTCTCCCGCTCCATCTTTTTCTAATAATTTGAAACTAGGTATCTTCACAATTTGCAAGCTATCATTTGCCATGGCACATCTGTTTTCTTCTTATCTCAATTTCTGGATATAGAACAACAGCCAGTATACAGTGCCCTCCATAATGTTTGGGACAAAGACCCATCATTTATTTATCTGCTTTTGTACACAATTTATTTATTTGCCTTTGTACACAATTTGAGATTTGTAATAGAAAAAAATCACATGTGGTTAAAGTGCACATTGTCAGATTTTAATAAAATGTATTTTTATACATTTTGGTTTCACCATGTAGAAATTACAGCAGTGTTTATACATAGTCCCCCCCCATTTCGGGGCACCATAATGTTTGGGACACCGCAATGTCATGTAAATGAAAGTAGTCATGTTTAATATTTTGTTGCATATCCTTTGCATGCAATGACTGCTTGGAGTCTGTGATTCATGGACATCACCAGTTGCTGGATGTCTTCTCTGGTGATGTTCTGTCAGACCTGTATTGCTGCCATCTTTAGCTTATACTTGTTTTGGGGGCTAATCTCCTTCAGTTTTCTCTTCAGCATATAAAAGGCATGCTCAATTGGGTTCAGATCGGGTGATTGACTTGGCCACTCAAGTATTGACCATTTTTTAGCTTTGAAAAACTCCTTTGTTGCTTTAGCGGTATGTTTGGGATCATTGTCTTGCTGTAGAATGAACCACCGGCCAATGAGTTTTGAGGCATTTGTTTGAACTTGAGCAGATAGGATGTGTCTATGCACTTCACAATTCATTATGCTACTACCATCAGCAGTTGTATCATCAATGAAGATAAGTGAGCCAGTACCTTCAGCAGCCATACATGCCCAGACCATAACACCCCCACCACCGTGTTTCACAGATGAGGTGGTATGCTTTGAATCTTGGGCAGTTCCTTCTGCTCTCCATACTTTGTTCTTGCCATCACTCAGATATGTTAATCTTCGTCTCATCTGTCCACAAGACCTTTTCCAGAACTGTGGTTGCTCTTTAAGTACTTCTTGGCAAACTGTAACCCGGCCATCCTATTTTTGCGGCTAGCCAGTGGTTTGCATCTTGCAGTGTAGCCTCTGTATTTCTGTTCATGAAATCTTCTGCGGATAGTGGTTATTGACAAATCCACACCTGACTCCCGAAGAGTGTTTCTGATCTGTCGGACAGGTGTTAGGGGATTTTTCTTTATTATAGAGAAAATTCTTCTGTCATCAGCTGTGGAGGTCGTCCTTGGCCTGCCAGTCCCTTTGCGATTATTAGTAAGCTCACCAGTGCTCTCTTTCTTCTTAATGATGTTCCAAACAGTTAATTTTGGTAAGCCTAAGGTTTGGCTGACAGTTCTATTCTTGTTTCTCAGTCTCATAATGGCTTTTTTGACTTTCATTGGCACAACTTTGGTCCTCATGTTGATAAACAGCAATAAAAGTTTCCAAAGGTGATGGAAAGACTAGATGCTGGGAACTCTCTCATACCTGTATTAAGGAGGCAATTAAATACACCTGAGCAATTACAAACATCTGTGAAGCCATGTGTCCCAAACATTATGATGCCCTGAAATGGGGGACTATGTATAAACACAGCTGTAATTTCTACATGGTGAAACAAAAATTGATAAAAACACCCTTTAATAAAATCTGACAATCCTGGGATGGCGGGACTGTCATATGAGGAAAGATTGAAAAGACTATGATTGTATTCACTGGAGTTTAGAAGGATGAGGGGGATCTTATAGAAACATATACAAATAATAAAAGGACTGGACAAGCTAGATGCAGGAAAAATGTTCCCAATGTTGGGCGAGTCCAGAACCAGGGGCCACACTCTTAGAATAAAGGGGAGGTCATTTAAGACTGAGGTGAGAAAAAACTTTTTCCCCAGAGAGTTGTGAATTTATGGAATTCCCTGCCACAGAGGGCAGTGGAGGCCAAGTCACTGGATGGATTTAAGAGAGAGTTAGATAGAGCTCTAGGGGCTAGTGGAGTCGAGGGACATGGGGAGAAGACAGGCACGGGTTATTGATAGGGGACGATCAGCCATGATCACAATGAATGGCGGTTCTGACTCGAAGGGCCGAATGGCCTCCTCCTGCACCTATTTTCTATATTTCTATGACAATGTGCACTTTAACCACATGTGATTTTTTTCTATTACAAATCTCAAATTGTGGAGTACAGAGGCAAATAAATAAATGCTGTCCCAAACATTATGGAGGTCACTGTTTATGTTCAGTGACTCACATAGCTAACAACCACATTTCCTGTCACCCTGTTGCTGTAAGAACTCGCATTCCATTCCTGTACTTAATATCATTTTCTCAACTCAATTTCCACAATGATTAATGCACTCCATAGCCACAAAATGATTTCACTTGTTCATGCTCGCCTCATTCTCAGTGAATCATCTTTTGGCACTTCTCTCAACTACACAGGATACCAGCACTTTGCCCCTTCCCTTTTCAACATTCTGAAGTAATGAGCTCTTTGTAACATCCTGATACATGCTTCAGTCAATCCCAGCACACCCATCCCTTCCAGACAAGTACAGAGATGTAGCAACTCTCTCTTTTCTTTTCCCTTCTCATCATCCAGATCTGTGTTAATCAATCTTGTCACGTAAAGCAATGATTTACAAGTATGTTTTTCAATTTAATTTACTGTATTTCCTGTTGATACTTCAGTCTTTATATTACAAACTGGACAAATGCTTTGTAAAACACCCCAATGCAGTACACAAGCAACATGAACTTTTAGTTGTGTATTATTTTAACTGTTTTCCCCAACACTACGCTGAGCTCACCTTCTGACACAGTTCTGCAATGGGACGGCACCTTGTCTGTAGAATTAGCACTTTACAAGTTCACCAGTTTCAAATCATAATCTCATCTTGGATCGGAGCTGCTGAAAATTATTCTACTATTTACTCTTACTTTACATCCACCTTTTTGTCCTTTGGAGAACATCCAGTAGTTTTATTTTTATTTCAGATCTATTTTTGTAATTTCTAATATCTCTCCTGCTGGCAATAATGAATTTGCTCCTATGGCAGGCAGCTGGGCATAATGCATAGGTTAGTGTCCTCTTCCATATCTACAGATCACATAATAAACACTGGAGAAATTCTCAGCAATACAAGAATTGCACCGTTTGCAGCTTGAGAGTCAGTGCTTCTCAACTGGTTCTAACTGCACCCTGAGGCATGTTAAATCATGTCATGGGCTGTTCATGATCCTGATTGTCAGGCACAGGATGTGTCCAAGCAAGTTTTAATGATTACACCCACCCCTAATACCATCTCTTGTCTTTGCTTATTGTTCCACAGGGACATTTGGCCAATCTTAATTTTCTCTTTGCAATGTTGATGAAATAATAAATCATAGCTGTGAGAAGATACATAGAAAATAGGTGCAGGAGTAGGCCATTCGGCCCTTCGAGCCAACACCGCCATTCAATGTGATCATGGCTGATCATCCACAATCAGTACCCCGTTCCTGCCTTCTCCCTATATCCCTTGATTCTGCTAGCCCCAAGAGCTCTATCAAACTCTCTTTTGAATGCATCCAGTGAACTGGCCTCCACTGCCACCTGAGGCAGAGAATTCCACAAATTCACAACTCTCTGGGTGAAAAGGCTTTTCCTCATCTCAGTTCTAAATGGCCTACCCCTTATTCATAAACCAGAAACCCGGGTTTGATCCTGAATGCAGTTGCTTGTCTGTACAGACAAGTACAGTCCTGTACTGTACTTATTTGTTTATTTGTACATTCTCCCCATGAGCTGAGTGGGTTTTCTCAGAGATCTTCGGTTTCCTCCCACACTTCAAATACATACAGGTTTACATACATAGAAACATAGAAATTAGGTGCAGGAGTAGGCCATTCGGCCCTTCGAGCCTGCACCGCCATTCAATATGATCATGGCTGATCATCCAACTCAGTATCCCGTACCTGCCTTCTCTCCATACCCTCTGATCCCCTTAGCCACAAGGGCCACATCTAACTCCCTCTTAAATATAGCCAATGAACTGGCCTCGACTACCCTCTGTGGCAGGGAGTTCCAGAGATTCACCACTCTCTGTGTGAAAAAAGTTCTTCTCATCTCGGTTTTAAAGGATTTCCCCCTTATCCTTAAGCTGTGACCCCTTGTCCTGGACTTCCCCAACATCGGGAGCAATCTTCCTGCATCTAGCCTGTCCAACCCCTTAAGAATTTTGTAAGTTTCTATAAGATCCCCTCTCAATCTCCTAAATTCTAGAGAGTATAAACCAAGTCTATCCAGTCTTTCTTCATAAGACAGTCCTGACATCCCAGGAATCAGTCTGGTGAACCTTCTCTGCACTCCCTCTATGGACAATAATGTCCTTCCTCAGATTTGGAGACCAAAACTGTACGCAATACTCCAGGTGTGGTCTCACCAAGACCCTGTACAACTGCAGTAGAACCTCCCTGCTCCTATACTCAAATCCTTTTGCTATGAAAGCTAACATACCATTCGCTTTCTTCACTGCCTGCTGCACCTGCATGCCCACTTTCAATGACTGGTGTACCATGACACCCAGGTCTCGCTGCATCTCACCTTTTCCTAGTCGGCCACCATTTAGATAATAGTCTGCTTTTCTGTTTTTGCCACCAAAATGGATAACCTCACATTTATCCACATTATACTGCATCTGCCAAACATTTCCCCACTCACCCAGCCTATCCAAGTCACCTTGCAGTCTCCTAGCATCCTCCTCACAGCTAACACTGCCCCCCAGCTTAGTTTGTAGGTTAATTAGATTGGTATCAATGAAAAATTGTCCCTGGTGTGTGTAGGGTAGTGTTAATGTCCGGGGATCGCTGATCAGCGCGGACTCGGTCGGCCGAAGGGCCTGTTTCCTGGTCTGATTTTTCGTTGCTCTATCCTTAATTTGTGAAAATACAGAATATAACATTGGAGGAGGGGGGAGTGGGTGCTATGATTGTATACAGTGCTTATACACTAAGCACTGTGTATAATTGTGCAATGTGAAGAATATTGTACATCACACTATAGCGTAGAGAGTGTAGAGGCGAATCGTTAAGATGTTACCAAGATTGTAAAAGTCTAAGTGTTAGGTAAGATTGGACTAGATGTGGTTGTTTTTATTGGAATAGGTATAGTGATGGGAAATTAAATGATGTATAAAATGATGAGGGACAAAGTTAAATAGAAAGAACCTGTTTCAAGAGAGAGCTAGATAGGGCTTAAAAATAGCGGAGTCAGGGGATATGGGGAGAAGGCAGGAATGGGGTACTGATTGGGGATGATCAGCCATGAATCATGTGAAAAGAAAGAGATTAGTTAAAACAAATGTAGGTCCCTTGCAGTCAGAAACGGGTGAGTTGATCATGGGGAACAAGGATATGGCGGACCAATTGAATAACTACTTTGGTTCCGTCTTCACTAAGGAAGACATAAATAATCTGCCGGAAATAGCAGGGGACCGCGGGTCAAAGGAGTTGGAGGAATTGAGTGAAATCCAGGTTAGCCGGGAAGTGGTGTTGGGTAAATTAAATGGATTAAAGGCCGATAAATCCCCAGGGCCAGATAGGCTGCATCCCAGAGTACTTAAGGAAGTAGCTCCAGAAATTGTGGATGCATTAGTAATAATCTTTCAAAACTCTTTAGATTCTGGAGTAGTTCCTGAGGATTGGCGGGTAGCAAACGTAACCCCACTTTTTAAGAAGGGAGGGAGAGAGAAAACGGGGAATTACAGACCAGTTAGTCTAACATCGGTAGTGGGGAAACTGCTAGAGTCAGTTATTAAAGATGGGATAGCAGCACATTTGGAAAGTGGTGAAATCATTGGACAAAGTCAGCATGGATTTACAAAAGGTAAATCATGTCTGACGAATCTTATAGAATTTTTCGAGGATGTAACTAGTAGCGTGGATAGGGGAGAACCAGTGGATGTGGTGTATCTGGACTTCCAGAAGGCTTTCGACAAGGTCCCACATAAGAGATTAGTTTACAAACTTAAAGCACACGGCATTGGGGGTTCAGTATTGATGTGGATAGAGAACTGGCTGGCAAACAGGAAGCAAAGAGTAGGAGTAAACGGGTCCTTTTCACAATGGCAGGCAGTGACTAGTGGGGTACCGCAAGGCTCAGTGCTGGGACCCCAGCTATTTACAATATATATTAATGATCTGGATGAGGGAATTGAAGGCAATATCTCCAAGTTTGCGGATGACACTAAGCTGGGGGGCAGTGTTAGCTGTGAGGAGGATGCTAGGAGACTGCAAGGTGACTTGGATAGGCTGGGTGAGTGGGCAAATGTTTGGCAGATGCAGTATAATGTGGATAAATGTGAGGTTATCCATTTTGGTGGCAAAAACAGGAAAACAGACTATTATCTAAATGGTGGCCGACTAGGAAATGGGGAGATGCAGCGAGACCTGGGTGTCATGGTACACCAGTCATTGAAAGTAGGCATGCAGGTGCAGCAGGCAGTGAAGAAAGCGAATGGTATGTTAGCTTTCATAGCAAAAGGATTTGAGTATAGGAGCAGGGAGGTTCTACTGCAGTTGTACAGGGTCTTGGTGAGACCACACCTGGAGTATTGCGTACAGTTTTGGTCTCCAAATCTGAGGAAGGACATTATTGCCATAGAGGGAGTGCAGAGAAGGTTCACCAGACTGATTCCTGGGATGTCAGGACTGTCTTATGAAGAAAGACTGGATCGACTTGGTTTATACTCTCTAGAATTTAGGAGATTGAGAGGGGATCTTATAGAAACTTACAAAATTCTTAAGGGGTTGGACAGGCTAGATGCAGGAAGATTGCTCCCGATGTTGGGGAAGTCCAGGACAAGGGGTCACAGCTTAAGGATAAGGGGGAAATCCTTTAAAACCGAGATGAGAAGAACATTTTTCACACAGAGAGTGGTGAATCTCTGGAACTCCCTGCCACAGAGGGTAGTCGAGGCCAGTTCATTGGCTATATTTAAGAGGGAGTTAGATGTGGCCCTTGTGGCTAAGGGGATCAGAGGGTATGGAGAGAAGGCAGGTACGGGATACTGAGTTGGATGATCAGCCATGATCATATTGAATGGCGGTGCAGGCTCGAAGGGCCGAATGGCCTACTCCTGCACCTAGTTTCTATGTTTCTATGTTTCTATGAACATATTGAATGGCGGTGATGGCTTGAAGGGCCGAATGGCCTACTCCTGCACCTATTGTCTATTGTCCCTTAGCAGTGTAGTCAAACACAACAGGATGTGGATTTAAAAATATTAGTGGGAAGATAAGGAGCTGCTCTACATTCATTGGCAGCCTCCATTCATCAAGCAGTTCTCTGCCTAAAAATGTAGTGGAGGGAGAAACTTTAAGCATGATTAGACTACTTGGATGTGTAATGAAGAAATGTGACTTTAACGGTTCTGGACCTCGCATTGGAAGACGTGATTAGCTTGGTTGGATTTTTCTTAACTAGCACAAATGCTATGGGCTGAATTGCCAACTCCCATGTCACATATCTCAGTGAACAGGTTGTGTTTATGAATAGTCTGAATTACCTGAGAGATTGGTCAAGGATGGGTGTAGAATTATTTGTGAAGGTACGAAGTGCGTAGTAGAATCAGAAAGAATGGTCATTGCCTTCACAACATTTTGCAGGAGGAAATTGGAAATTATTCAAGATCATCAGTTACAATTCCTGTGAGTCTGTTGTTCTTGGCATACTTGCAGAGGTTGACTGATTGAAAACCTGGCTGGCCATTTCCCTTAATTTCTGTACTACACAGGCGTAAGATATACCACATATTAAGCAATTAAAATACAAGTTGGTTCAATTTTGAACGTGTCTCTTTTGTCAGACACGTTTGAAAAATCCAGTTAAATATTATTACTGTTTTTATCTTGCAGGCCTTTTGGATTTGGCAGCATTTTACAGAGAAAACAGCTTGAAAAACCTCTGTGAGCAGACCATTAAACAAGGTATTTCCGTGGAGAATGCCTTCACTTTACTATCTGCTGCAGTAAAATACCAAGCAAAGGTAGGGAACTGAGAAAAAACTATTTGTGTTAAACATATTCATTATAATCCTTCTACCCCTTTCACGGATTTGATAGAATTAAGAACCTTTCAGTTCATCGTAGTATGTTACAATACTGAAGGAGAGTATTAAGCCCATTCGGTCTGTGTTCATGAGGACTAAAAATTATCCCTTATAAACATCTTCCTATTTGGTCCATCCTGACCTCTATCAGTATGAAAGGGGCTTACTAGACTAACATATGTTTGTCTGCCATAACCCTAATCTCCTGGCTCTGTAGCACTGAACTTGCATATATGCCATTACTTTTTCTCTTGGATTTGTTGCAGCATAGAAGGAGGCCAAATCCAAACAAGCTCCCTGAAGAACAAGACTCGCTGTCTCATTGCCTGTACTCGTTCTCACCTAGGCCACAGCTAACAATGGCCTGTTTCCTTTATCATCATTACTTTTTTGCATATCTTTCAATCATTTGTTCTATATCTCTCTACATCGCAGTCTTTACCTCTCGTTTCCCTTTCCCGACTCTCAGTCTGAAGAAACATTACCTATTCCTTTTCTCCAAAGATGCTGTCTGATCCGCTGAGTTACTCCAGCTTTTAGTGTCTACCTTTGGTTTAAACCAGCATCAGCAGTTTCTTCCTACACATGATGAAAGGACCAGCTTCCCTCTACCCAATTAAACAACTAATGATCTTGTAAACTTCCTCTGCTCTAAGGAGAACAATCCCAGCTTGTTCACTCTGATCCTATAACTAAAATTTCTCATCACTTCTCATCTTTTGTCCTGCCTCCTCTAAACTCAAGTCGTCAACTTTATTTGTCACACACATACAAGATGTACAGTGAAATGAAAGTGGTAATGCCTGCGGGATTGTGCAAAACAACAGAACAGAACCAGTATTTACTATTTTTTTTTTAAAAGACACAACAGTAAATTAGTCCCTGGTGAGATCAGAGTTTACAGTCCTGATGGCCTGTGGGAAGAAACTCTGTCTCATCCTCTCTGTTTTCGCAGCATGACAGCGGAGGCGCTTGCCTGACCGTAGCAGCTGGAACAGTCTGTTGCTGGGGTGGTAGGGGTCCTTCATTATCTTGCTGGCACTGGATCTGCACCTCTTGGTCTATAGGTCCTGCAAGGGGGTGAGTGTAGTTCCCATGGTGCGTTCGGCCAAACGCACTACTCTCTGCAGAGCCTTCCTGTCCTGGGCAGAGCTGTTTCCAAACCAGATCGAGATGTTTCCGGACAGGAAACTACATATTTATTACTTTCCATATACAAATTCCTTTTTTCTTTCTATTTCTTGAATATGTTCTTAATTTATGGGTTAAATACAGAGAATGTTTGAAATAGATCACATAGCATATGTGAAGAAAGAGAGAACATTTCAGTTCAATAACCATGGAATTTCAAGCCTTAATACCTCCAATCAGATTCTGACCATGGCCCAGTAACGAATACAACATTAGTAGGTTTAGGAGTAGGCGACCAAGCTTGTTCTGCGATTCAGTAAGATTATAGGTGATGTAAACTTCAGCAATCACTCTATGATCAGAATGTTTGATTCCCTTCTAGTCCCAAAATATCTAAACATTTCAGATTTATTTAATTAACTAAATTTAAATCCCCCAAATATCTTGGCGTGACCGCTGATTTATTCGTCCAGTAATATAATTTCTTTGGTACCATACCGTACCGGTGTTAAAAACGAAAGCATGAACAAAGGTTTCAGCTGAGGCTCTACTGTTATAAAGTACTCGGGTCACCAGTGACAATCTATGTGACTGAATCAAAGCTAAACTGTCCCATTGGATCATTCTTGATCTGCCTGCTACTCAGACCCGGTGCACCATTCTCTTCCAACATTTCCTCACTGCTGTTTCTGACTAGAACTTGACTGGGATGGATCCATTTTATTTGCACTGTCATAGTCAGAGAATTATCTGTGATGTTTATTCTTTCTACTCTGGCATTTCTCCTTCTGGTGTCCCCACCCCCAAGAATCCACTCTTGCTTCCTTCCTCCTTCCCACAAACAGGTTCTCCTGGGGGACATCAAATGAAAATATGTCAGTTTATAAGTGTGTGCTGAAATTACACAGTTCCACATCATTACCAATTTCCTTGAACTCTCCACAGCTCCTAACTCGATGGGCAGTTTATCCAGCATTCAGCATTAAATTCTAAAAAAATCCTCCAGTTATCTTCACTTTTGGTCACAAACTCCATCCCTTTGTTAAGAGTGATCACACTTTTCATAATCTTGGGGATGTACTGGATCCCAGATGAACTTTGAATGATACCAGCAGCACGGGCATCACCATTCTGTAATATCTGTTCTGTAACCTGACTCTGCCTCTGTTTCAGCTTCTGGTGCTGACTCATGCTTTTATTTTTAGTTTATTTTTCCAATGTACAACTGCTTGGTCTCTCTTATTTTACCCATTATAAACTTGAGGTCATTCAAAACAGCCACTGGCCTAAGATGACTTTGTAATATCCTTCTTGATTCTCCATTTCTTCAATCCCATGTACAGGCAAATGAGATTGGTTCAGCTGGGCATTATGTTTGACACAAGCATTGTGGGCCAAATCCTCAAATCTACCTCATCTTATCAGGTCTGAGTGACTACCTTTACTTCAATCATTGCAACCAAATTACCGCTTTTGATCCCACTCAACGTCACTTCTTTCTCCTCCTATTAATTGGCAGCATCGTTTTATTTATTGAAGACTGATATATTCATTCAGTACAGTATCCATATCTTACCTACCACAAGATCTCCTTTATGCACTGTTTATCTCATCTTTCTTTTGACCGTTTTACTTTTTATATCTTTCTGAAAGACTTTGCATTCTCTTGTTACGTAAGCTGTTTGTTTTCTTTTTGTGCCACTTACTTTCAGATTGTCTTCCAATTTTTTGCAATTGGTCGATTCTTTGCAATTTTATGAACCTTAAATATATTACTATCTTTCTTTTTCTTGTTTCCTTTTATATGTCTATATATTTACTAATCCAGGTAGCTTTAGCTTTGGGTGCCTTTCCCTTCATTGTGGTAATGTGTGTACTTGAATCATCCTATCTTTGAAGATCTGTTGTTTCTGGGTAGTGCATAAGGAAAGGATTCTGCTTTTTGGATTATTGCATTCAGTGTTGAAAAGAACAGATATGTTTAAATGAACATATTGCACCCCAACAGAGTCGACAAATAACTGCTTGGAAGTAACTATAGTCGTGGAGGTTAGCAGAATAAATGGCAAGAGAAATGTTAGAGAAGAAATTAGCATAAAGTTGGAGAGACAAGTGGTAAATAACTGTGTTTAAGAAGGAACTGCAGATGCTGGAAAATCAAAGGTACATAAAAATGCTGGAGAAACTCAGCGGGTGCAGCAGCATCTATGGAGCGAAGGAGATAGGCAACGTTTCAGGCCGAAACGTTGCCTATCTCCTTCGCTCCATAGATGCTGCTGCACCCGCTGAATTTCTCCAGTATTTTTGTGGACCAGTGATAAATAACTATTAGAAATAGGAGAGATTATACTGAGGGTAAATGCAAAATAGTTTGATATGAATTTGGCATTCAGGTGCATAGATGCGCCTTGTGGTTAAATTATGTTGTTTAGATGCAGGGACAAGGTGCCTTGATGACATAGTAGCACTATAAATAACTTGTTTTAAAAAGATAGATTTGAGAATTTAATATTCCTAACTACGTTGCATTCAAGATAGATGGAGAAGAAAGAAGTAATAACATAATTGAGGGTCTGGCTGAGGCACAAATTATAAGAAAATAGAGATGCAAAATAGGAAAACATAGAATTAGTGGGTCGGCCAGGAGGGGCTGAATTGAATTGATCAAATCAATCACAAACACAAGGGTACATCACTGATTTCTGTGGCACACTACTGGTCACATTTTTCATTGACAAACATGCTTCCATCACCACCCTCTGCCTCATATCACCAAAATAATTTTGGATCCCATGTATCTGAAACCTCTGGACCAGGCTATCATGAGGGGCCTTATCAAATGCTTTATTAAAGTCCATAAAGACCACATCTCTTGTTCTACCTTCAATTCTTTAGTTACCTCCTCAAAAAAATGAGTGTGACAGGAATTTCCTGTTCAAAGCCATGCTGACTATCATTGACCAATCCAAATATACATAAACCCTATCCCTTAGCATTTTCTTAATTCCTTAACCACTGCTATAAGGCTTACTGGTCTGTAGTTTTGATTTATCCCTGCTACCCTTAAAGGAAGGAACATTAGCTATCCTTCAGTTTTCCTGCACCACATCTATGGTTGACAAAGATACACAAATCTCTGTTGTAGCCTCCCAGCTGTCTCCTCCCTAGCTTCCCTTAATAAACTGGTGTCTCATCTGTATTTGGGGATTAATTAGTTCTTATGCATTCCATCATATCCAACACCTCCTCATCCTTAATATTGACCTGGTCTAAATTATCCACATACCCCTCACTAAACTCACTATCATCCATTTTTTCTACTTAATGAATATAACCATATAACAATTACAGCACGGAAACAAGCCATCTCGGCCCTTCTAGTCCGTGCCGAACACTTACTCTCACCTAGTCCCATCTACCTGCATTCAGACCATAACCCTCCATTCCTTTCCCGTCCATATACCTATCCAATTTATTTTTAAATTATAAAATCGAACCTGCCTCCACCATTTTCACTGGAAGCTCATTCCACACAGCTACCATTCTCTGAGTAAAGAAGTTCCCCCTCATGTTACCCCAAAACTTTTGTCCCTTAATTCTCCAATCATGTCCTCTTGTTTGAATCTTCCCTACTCTCAAAGGAAAAAGCTTATCCACGTCAACTCTGTCTATCCCTCTCATCATTTTAAAGACCTCTATCAAGTCACCCCTTAACCTTCTGCGCTCCAAAGAATAAATACCTAACTTGTTCAACATTTCTCTGTAACTTAGGTGCTGAAACCCAGGCACCATTCTAGTAAATTTCCTCTGTACTCTCTTTATTTTGTTGACATCTTTCCTATAATTTGGCGACCAAAATTGTACACCATACTCCAGAATTGGGCTCACCAATGCCTTGGACAATTTTAACATCACATCCCAACTTCTATACTCAATGCTCTGAATTATAAAGGCCAGAACTATGCACAGTTATTCCTAGATCCCTCTGTTCAACTGCATTCCTCAATTCGCTACCATTTACCATGTACATTATATTTTGATTTGTCCTGCCAAGATGTAGCACCTCACACTTATCAGCATTAAACTCCATCTGACAACTTTCAGCCCACTCTTCCAAATGGCCTAAATCTCTCTGTAGACTTTAAAAATCTACTTCATTATCCACACCACCACCTTATCATCTGCATACTTACTAATCCAATTTACCACACCATCATCCAGATCTTTGATGTATATGACAAACAACAGTGGACCCAACACAGATCCCTGAGGCACCCCACTAGTAACCGGCCTCCAACCTGACAAACAGCCATCCACCATTACTCTCTGGCATCTCCCATTCAGCCACTGTTGAATCCATCTTGCTACTCCACCATTAATACCCAACCATGTGGAACCTTGTCAAAAGACCTTACTGAAGTCCATATAGACAACATCCACCGCTTTACCCTCATCAATTTCCCTAGTAACCTCTTCAAAAAATTCAAGAAGATTAGTCAAACATGACCTTCCAGGCACAAATCCATGTTGATTGTTCCTAATCAGACCCTGTTTATCCAGATGCTTATATATATTATCTCTAAGTATTCTTTCCATTAATTTGCCCACCACTGACGTCAAACTAACAGGTCTATAATTGCTAGGTTTACTCTTAGAACCCTTTTTAAACAATGGAACAATTTGCGCAGTATGCCAATCCTCCGGCACCATTCCCGTTTCGAATGACATTTGAAATATTTCTGTCATAGCCCCTGCTATTTCTACACTAACTTCCCTCAATGTCCTAGGGAATATCCTGTCAGGACCTGGAGACTTATCCACTTTTATATTTTCCAAAAGTGTCAGTACTTCCTCTTCTTTGAATCTCATAGTTTCCATAGCTACTCTACTTGTTTCCCTTACCTCATATAATTCAATATCCTTCTCCTTGGTGAATAACGAAGAAAATAAATTGTTCAATATCTCCGCCATCTCTTTTTGGCTCTGCAGATAGCTGTCCACTCTGACTCTCAAATGGACCAATTTTATCCCTCGTTATCCTTTTGCTATTAATGTAGCTGTGGAAACCCTTTGGATTTACTTTCACCTTACTTGCCAAAGCAACCTCATATCTTCTTTTAGCTTTTCTAATTTCTTTCTTAAGATTCTTTTTACATTCTTTATACTCCTCCAGCACCTCATTTACTCCATGCTGCCTATAATTATTGTAGATCTCTTTCTTTTTCCGAACCAAGTGTCCAATTTCCCTTGAAAACCTTGGCTCTTTCCAATTATTCCTCTTTCCTTTCAACCGAACAAGGGACATAAAGATTCTGTACTGTTAAAATTTCACCTTTAAATGTCCTCCATTTCTCTTCTACATCCTTCCCATAAAACAAAATGTCCCAATTCACTCCTTTTAAATCCTTTCGCATCTCCTCAAAGTTGGCCTTTCTCCAATCAAAAATCTCAACCCTGGGTCCAGTTCTGACCTTCTCCATAATTATATTGAAACTAATGGTATTGTGATCCCGAAGTGCTCCCCAACACATACCTCCGCCACCTGACCTGTCTCATTTCCTAACAGGAGGTCCAGCACTGCCCCTTCTCTAGTAGGTACCTCTATGTATTGCTGCAAAAAACTATCCTGCACACATTTTACAAACTCCAAACCATCCAGCCCTTTTACAGAATGTGTTTCCCAGTCGATGTGTAGAAAATTGAAATCTCCCACAATCACTACCTTGTGCTTACTACTAATATCTGCTATCTCCTTACATATTTGCTCTTCCAATTCTCGCTCCCCATTAGGCGGTCTATAATACACCCCTATAAGTGTTGCTACACCTTTCCCATTTCTCAGTTCCACCCAAATAGCCTCCCTAGACGAGCCCTCTAATCTATCCTGCCAAAGCACTGCTGTAATATCTTCCCTGACAAGCAATGCAACACCTCCACCTCTTGCCTCTCCAATTCTATCACACCTGAAGCAACGAAATCCTGGAATATTTAGTTTCCAATCACAGCCATTCTGCAACCATGTTTCTCCCCTACATGTTGGGTCTGAGCGCTTCCCTTCTCTGCCTCCTGCCCCACACACTGTCCTACTAGATTTCTCTATTTGAGTCCCTCCCCCCAACCGTTCTAGTTTAAAGTCTCCCCAGTAGCCTTTGCAAATCTCCCCGCCAGGATATTGGTCCCCCTCGGGTTCAAGTGCAACCCGTCCTTTTTGTACAGGTCACACCTTCCCCAATAGAGGTCCCAATGATCCAGAAACTTGAATCCCTGCCCTCTGCACCAATCCCTCAGCCACTTATTTATCCTCCACCTCACTCCATTCCTACTGTTACTGTCGCGTGGCACAGGCAGTAATCCTTAGATTGTTACTTTTGCGGTCCTTCTCCTTAACTCTCTTCCTAACTCCCTAAATTCTCCTTTCAGATCCTCTTCTCTTTTTCTACCTGTCATTGGTACCTATATGTACCACGATCTCAGCATCCTCTCTCCCCATTTCAGGATATCTTGGACACGTGCACACATCCCAGACCCTGGCACCAGGGAGGCAAACTACCATCCGGGTCTCCTGACTGCGTCCACAGAATCGCCTATCTGACCCCCTAACTATAGTCCCTTATTACTATTGCCCTCCTCTTCTTTTCCCTACCCTTCTGAGCAACAGGGCCGGTCTTTGTGCCGGAGGCCCGGCCGCTGTCGGTACTCCCAGATAGGCTGTCCCCCCCAACAGTACTCAAACAGGAGTACTTATTTCCAATGTGTACAGCCACCGGGGTACTCTCTAGTCCCTGCCTCTGCCCCTACTAACCGTGACCCACTTGTCTGCCTCCCGTGGTCTTGGAGTGACCACCTCTCTATAACTCCTCTCTATGACCTCCTCACTCTCCCTGACTGGACAGGTCATCGAGCTGCTGCTCCAAGTTCCTAATACGGTCCCTTAGGAGCCCCATCTCGACGCACCTGGCACAGATGTGGACGTCTGGAAGGCTATGAGACTCCATGACTTCCCACATTTGAAATCCAGCACAGTAAACCGCCAGGGCCCTCATTCTCCCCCCTTACCCAGGATACAATACAAAGTGCTGGAAGAAATCAGCTGCTTCCTCTAGTCCGCTTCCACCAATCAGCGGCTTCCTCAAGCCCACTTATTTTGAAATGTGATGGAACGTTGCAGAGTGGGGAACGCTGCACCCGCTGCTCCAACCGCTCCAGGGCCTCTGTGGAACAAAGCCCAGATGAGGTATTTATATAGGATCTCACCCCATTGGTCCCAAAGGGAACAAAGTTCTCTGGCCACCCTTAGTCCTGTTGTGGAATGTCTTGGGATTGCCAAAGGTATTTCATGGCCTCATTTTGTCCTCTTAATTTCCTTTTTCAGTTTTCTCCAACATACTATATTCCTCAACTCTATTCCAGTTACTAATATTATGCTTGTTATATGATTTCTATTTTTCCTGATCACACCTTCAATATCCTTTTTTATCTCAAAGCTCCCTAATCTTACCACATTTGCCATTCACTCTTACTAGGATGTGCTGGCCCTGAACTCTTACCAACTTAAAAAAAATTATATAATTAGTTGGGAAAATTGTGAAAAAGGAGAATAATCAAGGATAAATATATTTAATGATAGGAAGGATGATTGGAGAGTCAAAACTAATGAAGTGCAGATGGGCTGAGGTAAAAAAAATGTTAGGCCTAGCAATACCTCAGATCTCAGATGATTAAAGAAACCTTCTCTTGGTACTTTCCCAGACCAACTAACAATAGAGATATGTTGTGACTATACCATGATCTTTTTAGCAGTGTCACTTTGAACATAATATTTTCGGTAAGTGTAATGCTTTAGGGTAAATGAAGTGCTGAATTGTTTTTCCAGGGGTTGGAAGAATTTTGCTTTAAATTCTGTGTCAATCATTTGACAGCCGTGACACAAACACAGGGTTTTGGTGATATGGACCATGAGCTCCTAAAGGACTTCATAAGCAAGGCTGGCAAACATGGGGCATTCCGGAACTGAAGCAGCAACTCAAATATCCAAAGAAGGTGACGTTTTTATTTGTAAATTAAATGTTCCTTATGGGGGAAGATTCTTTTTGATGCCCCTCTGCGCGAGTTAGTCCACCAATCCTTCAGGTATCACCTTTGGCAGGGATACATGTTCATGGATACCCACTATGACTATGACCAAGTTACCATTGCATTATTAACTTTAAATAGGCTATTTGTTTGGTGGTACAATTGAATTCTTGCTTGGAACCCAGATTCATTGTTCCAGCAAGTGGATGCTGGATTATGGTCTGCAGTCATGCTTTGTCTGGTTTTTCTTCTCACCTTAAGTCACATATTATGGCACTGCTGTTGCAGTCTCAGCACAGTCAACGGTTAAATCTGAGATCTTCCATATATGTTTCATCTGCTCGTTGGGAAGGGGAGGGTTGCAAAGGGAATGGCACAAATGTCACACATGCATATCTATTTACCTAATTTTTTGCACCAATTACTCACGATGCTTTCTGTGAAATTATTGAATAATATCCAAAATTCAATTGGCAACTAAATATCCTGCCTTTACTTTCAGAAATTTGTGTTGTGGTTCCTTCAGTCAGATATTTCATATCAGTCTGTCAACCATAAAATGATAAATTAATCTCATAACTGCTGAGAATGTCACCAAGAAATATAGTTGGATAATTTGGAATAAATGCACTTTTATATATAAAGCAAAAACATGGAGGTTCAACAGTGCACTTCCTACATTTTAAAACATGAACCTTTGCTCTGATGTTGCTGCTGGAATCCCACAGCTGGAACTTTCCATCTGATTGACACAAACATATTTGAGTTATGTGACATTTTAAACCAGAATACATGCTGGACAAAGGAGATTGCACTGCAGTCTGGATCTTTTAATGGTCACCTTATTATATTTCACAGCAGAAAAAACTTTTGAAAGGAATTTGTGCAGTGACTGTCATTTATCGCTCATCAAATTTATTGCATTGTGACTACTTTATGATACATGACTATGAAGCTACCTGTTCAAACGATATATACATATATATATATAATCACACCTGAAGATTGAGTAGTGGATCATTCATTCATGAAAGTTGCTCCCAATTCACTACTAGTATTTCATCAGACGAACCAGATAAGCGGGTAACAATCTTCATTTCTACGATCATAATAAAGTCACTTCTGCATTCTACAAGGATACTGGAATATTAAAATGTGAGGAATGGATGAGGCATAATACAACAATATTTTACTCTGATCAAGCACCTCATCTTAAATAACTAATTTGAAATTATCTAATATATTTAACAGGACAGCTTCCCTCTGTATGCATTTATACACTGAACCGAGTGGGATTAACATGGGGGAATCTTAATTCATACAATATTGCTAACCACAATTATGGGCAGGAAATGTAAACCATTAAGGGTTTGAGTGAACATTTGACCTGTATACATGTCAGACTCCTGTGGCAAAGGTTTTAATCATGTTTGTCATTGCCAACAAGAAGCAAATGCAAGTTACTTTTAAAAATAGTTTACTAACGTGAAAACAAAAGGACATTTTAATAACTGGAAAATATATTTATAATTTAGAGGAGCAAACTTATTGTTTTATTTGTCTTGAGTGTTGTTGTAATTGGTTTGGGCATTTTATGTTATGAATAATAATTAAATTCATCTCAAACTTATTGCAGAATTATAACAGAATTTTTTATTTTAAAAGTTACTTTCATATTCAAGAAAACTGTATGCTTAAAGCATGGAATGTTTAGTATAATCTGTTTATTTACATCAAAAACATATGGTTAGTTTTGAAACTGGATGTTGGTATTAAGACTATATTTAACTTGTTGAATTAAAATTAAAGTGGTATTTTAGCTTCTCTGATATATTCAATATCTACGGGTGGCACAGTGTCGCAGCGGTAGAGTTGGTGCCTTACAGTGCTTGCAGTGCCGGAGATCTGGGTTCGATCCCTACTACGGGTGCTGTCTATATGGAGTTTGTACGTTCTCCCTGTGACTGCGTGAGTTTTCTTCGAGATCTTCGGTTTCCTCCCACAATCCAAAGACGTACAGGTTTGTAGGTTATTTGGCTTGGTATAAGTATAAATTGTCCCTCGTGAGTGCAGGATAGCGTTAATGCGCGAGGATCGCTGGTCGGTGCGGACTCGGTGGGCCAAAGGGCCTGGTTCCGTGCTGTATCTCTAAACTAAACCTAAAAATAAATGATTAAAATGTTGCACAATGGAAAAAGTTACCATTCATCACTGGTGTAGATGCAAAGCTACCTCGGCATGAGACTCGAGTGGTGTGATATTCTGGGTCCATTTAGAATTGATATTGAAAGGAACAAACCAAAGCATTTCTGCACCTGTGCTGAATAGGTAGCCTGCCACCTGTCACTTGATCTGGATGCATTGAGCAGTGCTGATAATTGAAGTAAAGTCAGTGGATGAGTTATTCAGGACCTAAACAGCAACAATTATGTCAAATTTCCTTTTTTTTTTTAAAAGGAGAGTTTAATGAGTAGGATCAGAGTAACCTGATTGATTACTCTGGTCTGGTTCAAACAATCGGACATGGCACTTGGATAATATATTAATGATTGCGAACCCAGTATTTACTGATAGCTAACGCCGTGTGCAAGAGCTTATTTTCTCCTAAAGGGATTAGCCATCAGTACTGACACTTCCAAATCTGATCTACTGCCATATCTTTATTTAAAAAATCTCAGACATTTTATTATATTTATAAAAACGGTACCTTCGTCCATAATGTGCAGTACAAAGAGATATCTTGCTGCACAAAAATGAGTACAGACTTCTGTGTGCTATTAATCATAGATATTCAAACTATGCCATCTGCCCAGAGATGGAAAAAGATGACAATTATTTAAGATTACTACTCATACTCATGGTATAGAACTTGTTATGCCATTATAGACAGGAACATTAAGTTCTCAGTTAGCTGTTACATCAAAACGCAAACAGAATCACTACGGAAAACTATTTCCAGAAAGGTACAAGTATCTATTTTTACCATGGCATAGATTACTTTGCAATATCTTCATCAAAACAAGAAACCTACAACATTTTGGTGTAGTAGTCGCCATCCCAGTTCTGAAGGTTATGTTCCGTATACTTGAGGTATATAAGCCAGTGTGGAATAGTGTGGCTTCATATTCATGCCGTAGTGTACATAATGCAGTTACATATATTGGTAATCACTACAAAGTTAAATAGTGCATTAGTTCAAAATTCCAATACTGTTTAAATGCACAAATATAAAACAATAGTGCACTTTGTCATACTTTTATAGATATTAGCCTTAACCCAGTGCAAGCACTTTGTCTCTCAAGGTTCAAACTGCAGAAATCTTCATTCTACAGGTTCAAACTCCATAGATACGAACACACAATATGAAGTGCAGAGGAGGAGGTTCTGTCAGATAATTTGTCGTCTGGGTGAAATATTCAACTGATGGGTTAGCCTCACTGATGAATGCAAAATATCTTGTAGCAGTATTTAAAGATGATAAAGGAGTTTCCTTAGTCCTTGCCAGCAATTATCCTCCATCCAAATAAACAATCTGGTTATTTAATTTGAAAGAAAGAACATGCAAGAAACACTCAGCAAGTCATTGGTGGAAAGAGAAACAATAATTCGTCAACTACCCTTTGTCAGAACTACAAAAAAAAAATCAAGGTCTTTTTAAGGTGTGGCGATTGTAGGAAGGGGATGGATAAAATACCAAAATCTCGTAGAATGGGAGAAATATGTAGGGAGATCTTGCAGACAGTTGCAAGAATAATAGGACTGTTGTCATGGGGGGATCTTAACTTTCCAAATATCAACTGGGACTATCGTAGTGCTAAGAGATTGGATGGGGAGGGATTTTGCTTAGCGTGTTCAGGAAAATGTTATCAATCAATATGTAGATAGCCCTACTAGAGAAGGGGCAAAACGCAACCTTCTCTTGGGAAATAAGGCAGGGCAGGGCAGGGCAGGTGCTTGAAATGTTAGTGAGCGAGCACTTTGGTATAGTAATGGAAAATAGTAATGGGAAAGGATAGGATTGGTCCAAAAACTGAAATCCTCAATTTTGGCAGGGCCAATTTTGAACATCTTAGGCAGGAACTTTCAAATATCGAGTGGAGAAGGCTGCGTGCAGGCAAAGAGACATCTGGAAAGTGGGAAGTTTTAAAACATGAGATAGGAATAGTTCAGGGGCACCATGTTAAAGTGAAAGGCAAGGCTGGCAGGAATAGGAACCCTGGATGATAATGAGGAACTGTTCAAGAAAAAGGAGGCAAATGTCAGTTATAGGCAGCTGGTGTCAGTATGTGTAGAACAGGAGTACACTTAAGAGGGAAATCAGGAGAGTAAAACGAGGACATGACATAGCTTTGACAAATAAGGTAAAGGAGAATCCAAAGAGATTCTACAAGTATATAAACACGAAAGTAAAGAATAAGGTCAACAAGATTGTCTATGTCGAGCCACAGGAGAAAGAAAGAGTTAATTTTTAGGTGCAAGCTCCTTCTTCAGAACTGGGTACCTGTTCAATGATCTTTCCTCAATTTTTCATCATTTGATGCAAACAAGAACAGTTCTCAGCTGTTGCCATCACAAGGCAATCTAAGTTGCTAGAAATATTGTCTCCTGGGAGAAAAGTACATGCATTTTCTGATACCATAACTTAATTGTTTAGTAATATGTTTATCTAAATTTAAGAACCCCTTCACATTTTTTGTGTGATGTATATACACTATGCTTTCGAAGTCAATGTACTGTTTACTTGAGGCAAAGAACCCAGTTAACTCTGTTTATTCTTCCATAGATGCTACATGACATGCTGAGTGTTTTCAGCTTTTTCTGTCTTCTTTCAGATATCCATCATCTGCTGATTGATGATATAGTCATTTATTTCACTGGTGTTTCTCGGATCCTGCTGTTTGTAAATTGGCGGTCACATTTTCTGCATTACTACTATAAAGTACTGCATCTGCAAAGTACTCCACGATGCACTGATATTGTGAGATGGCACCATTTGTCCAAGCTCTTTCTTATTAATATTGCAAACATAAAGCATTTGCCTCAATACGAGAACCAAGTTTTGATAAGTATATTTACAAACAACGATGAAGTAATTCAATTAAAGTCAAACTTGTTTTAGTTTGTAAAAAGTAAAATCAGGCATAAATAAAAACATCAATAAAATTGAAACAGTGCACATTCTGTGTACATGCTACATCTTTAAGGCCACATTTTCTTCATTCATGAATAAAGTTAATCGCCTTTATTTCATTGCTTTGTACAGACCCAAAACAAAAATGGTAGGTGTGCAACTGACTAGATGTAAAATGGTTACTGGAAATAAAGTGGCCATTTTGAACAAATGAAAGCCCCCCCCCTCCCCCTACTTTATTACAGCTAAATGGCAATTGAGACAGTAAATGTTGTTTGTATTTAACCATGGAGTGTGCAAATAAATTTATTTAAAAAAAAGAACATGATGAAAGTTGATGGAATTGCATTTCATTGACTGAGACACGTTGCCTTGATTAACAATACGCATGGGAAATGTAAAGATCACTTTGAAACAGGTCAGACCTAGCCATGCATTACAAAACTCATCCATGGATTAAATCATGGCAGGGACATGACGCTTTGAACAAGTCCTCAAGCAGATATCAGAATTACATTCTGCCTTAATATGCAAATCAAAGACAGATGTTGGTTGAAATGTTGTGTTCAGGGAAATATTGCAAGGCAGCAAGAAAGTAGCAAGATAATATATACTGCATTAACATGGCAAAGAAAGAAACAGGTAATTTGGTCTGGTGATTCAGTACATTTGTAGGCTAAAGAGGGCCAGATAAATAATTTTCTATGTCTGGTATGATGAATACCCATGTTCATTACTGCAAAATTCAGATTATTCCCATGTTAGTTTTTGAAATGCTCAGTGGTAAAATAATAGTAGTTTCTTTCATCAGTCCTGCTCTGTTACTTATACATTTTATTACTCTTCACACACACACACACACAAGAAATATGACCCTTAAGGCATCATGTTAAGAGAAACAATTCTCTAAAATAACTTAAGAACATTTCTAACTGGAGTTTCTTAAAGGAAATACTCCCTTGGCTAAAACAAAATCAGAGAGTGGGAGGGTGAAAAAAATCAGTCAAGACCAAAAACGATGAAGATTCTGCTGCCGCGGATGCAGTGTGAACATCATCCTGAATCACATGAAGTAAGAAATATCAGTTTTCATCCCTCTTTGTGTCGCTGCTCCCATCCTTCATTTTCTGTTCTTGTATCTTATTTCTTGTGGATGCTGTAGAAGAACATAAACAAATGAAGAAATTCTATCCAAAATGATTTAAACAAACTAAACCAGATGATATACTATTGGAATTGTAAAAGGGTTAAGAATTTATGATCTGAATCCTAGAGCACCCTTTTAATCTTCAGATGATCTCCGCCACTGCTGAAAATTCACATAATAATGTCGTTTAGCTAGATGGTGACGGATGTCAGATTTCAATCATACTGGACTAAGTGGGACCCGTTGGGTCCCTGTCACATGGGAGGCCTGGTTCCCCCAACGCAACCCGTTACCCAATGCAATATTCAACCACTCACCCGTCCCCCCCATCGCAATAATGCACCACTCATGCATAGCCAACTGCGCCGGCCACGGCTCATTTCCACTCATCCCCCAGCACTCCCACCCTCTCCTCTTTCCACTCTCCTCCCCTCCCCAAACCCTCCCTTGCCTCTCCGTCCCTCTCCTTTCCCCTACCCTCAGTCACTCCCCCCCTCCATAATTCCTCTCACCTCCCTATCCCCCACTCCTCACCTCCCCGTATCCCCCCACTATCCCTCCTCTCCCTCTATTCCCTCTCCTCCCCACCTCCCCCACTTTTCCCCTCTCACCCCCTACCCCTTCCTCTCCCTTAATCCCCCATTCTCCCTCTTCATCTCCCCAGGATATTTCCCCTCTCCTCCGCCCCTCCCCCAATCCCTCCCTCCCTCTCCTTTCCCCTACCCTCGGTCACTCCCTTTCTCCCACCATCCATAAAAAGCATCATCTGCAGTTCCTTCTTTTACAGGTCATTCATTGTTAGCTGTGGTTTAAATCCCGTTGAAGACGATTGGACCAGTTTGCATCATTTTTTTAAACTCAAACTCTGTGCAAATTGCTCGGCCACCCTGCAACCCAACTGTCCCCCCCCTCCCTCTCTCTGTCCACTCCGGCTTAGCCGCCGTTCGGCCCGTCCTCATCCTGTCCGACCGCCCGCTGCTGCTCAGCCCGTCCCTGCCCTGCCCGCCCGCTGCTGCTCGGCCTGTCCCCGCCATGCCCACCTGCCTGCCTGCTCGCTGCCGCCGCCGGGCCACGGGGGATGGAATCGATGTTCGCCACGAGTTTTTATGAGCTGGTGCAGAAGATCTCCCCAGGAAGGCCGTGAGGGTGAATTACCACAACGGCGGCGGCGGAGGAGACAGACCCTGGGGGACGGGTACACGGGAACGCCTTTGCCGCAGAGGGTGGGCGGGGGAGAGGGGTGAGTGATGAGGGAGGGAGGGACGGGACTAGGGCCTCCACTGAATCCCCCCCCCCCCCCCGCGACCGCCGCCAGTGGTGGGGGAGACGATAGACAAGTTACTGTGAGGAGGGGAGGAAGGAGTTTGTGAGTGAGGCGGGACAGGCTGCAGCCGGTGGGGCAGGAAGGGGCATCGCCATCCCGGCCGTGGCATTGGCTGACAGAAGACAATCTGTGGCGCTGACTGAAGGAATCTACGTAAGATTTTTAAACCTCGATAACTTTTACAATATACCAGCGACCAGAACGAAACTTGAATCGAAATGGTGAATAACCTGGTCAGAAATCGTAGCGCTATCGTGTACCATTTTTGCGCAAAATTGAAAAACCCCGCAAACTGGAAGAGCACAAGATCAGAGTTTTAGTTATGTGTATAGATTGCTTTGCTGGCCATAAAAAAGTATCCTCAATCTGATTCCTTTTGAAGGAGTGTTAAGTCAATCTAATATAAAGTGTTCTTTTCCAAACTTTTGTCATCCAGAATTAAATACTGTTCATTCTCTGTTCATCTTGCCACATAATTTCAAAGCCTCTTCAGTTCCAAACATATCTTTGACAACTCATCTTCTGGAATACTTTAATGTGACTCTACAACATGATTAAAATGGGCAAGAAAAGAAATTGATAAAGCAGGTTAAATAAAGCAAATTAAATAAAGATATAGGAATACAACATATGTATTGTATAGATGATTATAAAGGTAAAAGGGATAGAATGGTAACAATAGAGGGAATGCATGTTTCAGAAAGGGATGCTGTGATCAGCAAGGAAAGGACACATAAGATAGTCAAACATGAGTGATAAAAGGGATTGTTGCAATGAAATGAGCAATATCTGGCAAGGTAGTTTTACATTATAGTCACATGTCACAATTATTTTGGGGGATATCTCTATATCTCCCCTTGTCTTCAGGAGGTAACAAATTGATCTGAATGAATAGAGATTTTGAAAAGCATAATCTTAATGACCGCAGGCAAGTTCGTAATTTTTTTTAAATAGTGAGTGATCGGCCAAACATTCAAATAGTCCATAAAGCTAGTGGAAAGATACAGCGCTGTCCCTTGTACCATTTGTTTTTTCCCTAACTGGTACCCGGTTACTAGATGCAGCTGCAACCACTCAGTCAGTATGCAGAAAAGATCTGTATTCTTGAAATTCAGAGATCCATGAAGGAAAGCCTTATTAGGAGGAGGAGGAGCCATCTTGGTGAACGGCTGCTAGCAGCAGCCGTCCGTCTTAAATTCGTTTTTTTTTTAGTTTTTAGTGAGTCCTGTTTTTTTGTTTGTAGGGGATATGGTCTTTTAATGTGGGGGGGTAGGTGTTACTTTATTTATAGATCCCTACCTGGTCGGTGTGGCAGCCTTTTTTCCGGGCTGCCCGTCGACCCGTCGTCGTGGCCTACCAGCGGGCTTGGAGCGCCGTTTCTTGGCGGGAACCACCCAGCACCTCGGCCTGCGTGGCGGCACAGCATTGGAGCGCTGGAGCGGAGCGGAGCGGGCGATGCCTTGCCTGGGTCGCCGCGCTGGAGCTCTGGCGAGCTGGACCGCCGTGAGCAACATCTCCGGGCTGCGGGTTTGCGGAGCGGAGAGACGGCGTGCGTAGAGGCGGCAAGGCGGCAGTGAGGAGAGCGGGCGCCGACTTTTTCATCTGGAGCCTAGGAGCGCCAAACCGACGCGGCCTTGTCGGCTTCGGCAGCCGCGGGCTCCAACCAAGAAGCGGCCGTTCCAGGTGGCCCAGCCGCCGAAAGGACTCTCCCGACGCCGGGGCAAGACCACCCGGTGAGAACGGCCAGGGACATCGGGCCTCCGTAGAGGCAACTGCGGTGGCCTCAATAGGCCTGACTTTGGGGTGAACATGGGGTGGGGACTGGACATTGTGCCTTCCTCCACAGTGCTATCCACTGTGGGGGGATGATTCTTTTTGTCTAACTGTAGTCTTGTAGGTCTGTGTCCAAGATGGCTGCCGTGAAGAGAGAGTGGACGCTGGCACGATTTGGTTGCCGCTGCTCTCTCTTCACACTGTTTTTGATTTTCTGTTTTTGGATTGAATTCTGTTTTTAATTTGTGTCATTGTGATGTCTTTAATTACTTGTTTTACTCCGATTATATGTTTTTATTCCGATTACTATGTAAGGTGTCCTTGAGATGTATGAAAGGCGCCCACTAAATAAAATTTATTATTATTATTATTATTATTTTGCAAAGGTAACAGCTATTCTTCATCTCTTGTAGTTAATATAAACTTACATTTAAGGCAAAAGTCTTAATAAAAATGTTAGAAAGCTACTGTACACAGTTGAAATGTACAACATTATGAAATTACAAATGTTGCAAACTAAGTGGCTTCAAAGTCTCTTCTGTAGTATGTTATCACAGGAAAAGATAAGGTCATGCAACTTACTGACACGATCACTCGCATTTTCTGACATTAAAAAGGGAGAAAACCGCAAATGATTCCAAGAGTTAATCAATTAATATTTATTTTGTTGTTGGAGGCTCTCACAGCCTTCCTGGGAATATATTCCAACTCAATGTCATGTGCCTTGTATCAAAAAGTTCAAGGAGCTGTTATCAAATCCCTTTCAAAATGTAACACAGAGGCATTTATTGTAATTACAAAAAAAGCACTGACCAGAACAGTCTTTTTTCTGGGGAAAAAAAAGAAGCCCAAGGCAGGCCTTCACACACATCCTTAACATTCTGGAATGGTAAAACAGAGATGTCTACACACAGAGATCAAAACTAGAAACATAAATACAATATACTCCAGATAAATCTAATGAGAAATTCAGGGGAAACAATTATTCACATATGTAAGCTAAATAGCCTTTATGTTTCTGTAAAAAAAATAGATTTGCTGATACGAGGTAAATAGAATAAAGTTTGACTTGTGGAGCGTGAAGCAGGATGCTTTAAAATCACAAAAACTGCATGTGGAAAATACTGTAAACATTTGTTGAGTATTTCCAGCACTTTTTTCTTGAATATGTTTTTGCCTTCCACTCGTATTTAATAGATGTGAAAACTAGCTGTAACTAGTGTTTGTGTGTGTGTGTATAATCACATCTTCTCGAAAAAACGACGTGCTAACGGTAACATTTTCACACATTCCGATAGATTTGTCCCCCTGAGTCCGAAATCGCCTTACCTGAAAATTTTGAGCTTTATTTCTCGAGTTATTTATGAAATTCACAAATCAGAAATAACTTTGAAAATAATCGAGATGGTCTCGCTGATGACATCACAATGGGTCTGCTCCGCGCGGCCAGCTGCGCGGTGTTCCACATGCTGCGAGTGACATTACCCCCCCGACTCGCAGTCCTTTGGTCGTCGTCCGCCCCGCCCGTCCTCGCTCTGTCTCTGCCCCTCTCTCTCTGTCTCTGCCCCTCTCTCTCTGCCCTCTCTCTCTAGCCTCCCTCTCCCTCTCTAGACGTGCCTGCGAGTTGGGGGCTATGCGTGAGTGGATAGGGCAGGGATGGTGTAAAAGGAGCAAATTAATATAAGATAAATCGGGGTGGTTAGTGTGTGTGCGTGGGTGTTGGTTAGTGTGTATGTGACGCCGCAGCTGCGAGTGACGTCACCTGGCTGCTCGGGGCCGTCCGCCCCGCTCCCCTCCTCCCCCCCCCCCCCCATCTCCACTCCCCCCCTCCTCCTCCTCTCCCCCCCCTCTCTCTCTCCCAACTGCGCGTTGAAGGGATGGGACCCAATGGGTCCCACTTGTACGAGTACATAACTAAAACTCTGATCTTGTTATCTTCCGGTTTGAGCGTTTTTTCTATTTGCACAAAAACATTATGCGATAGCGCTACGTTTTTTCACCAGCTCACGCACCGTTCTCTTGTGCTGCGAGTGCACCAAGTTTTGTTCCGATCGGTGGCTTATTGTAAAAGATAGCAAGGTTTAAAAATCTTAAAAACCCCGCATGCGCAGATCGATCTCCTCTCCTGTCAGTCAGCGCCGCATGGATTAGTCTCTTCCCGTCACTCCCCGGAACGGTCCGCCCATTCCTACACCATCGCGTCTTTACTGGAGCTGAGGGTGGCCAGTGGAGGTCTCCAACCGGACACAATTTTCGGAGGGATCGGAAGCGGCTCAGCCCGGTGTGGAGTTGGAGATGTCGCCACACGGAAAGCGGAGACTCTAATCCCAGCGGAGAACGACTTGCGACCAGCACGACTGTGAGTCCCCCTCGCTGGCTCCTGCCCCCCTCCCCGGCTCTTGCCCCCCTCCCCCGTGATATCCCCCTCTCCCCCATGGCTCTTCCCCATCTTTTCTCCGAGCTCTCTCTCCCCCTCCCCACCGCCGACACCCCTCCCTCCCCCCACAACCCCCCCGGCCACACACCCCCCTCCCTCCACAACCCCCCCCCGCCCACACACCCATCCCCCCACACCCCTCTTCCCCCACATCCCCCCCGCCCACACACACCCATCCTCCAACAACCCCCCCGTCCACACACACACCCCTCCTCCCACAACCCCCCTGCCCACTCACCCGCTTCCCACACACACTCCCTGCCCACACACCCCTCTCCCCCCACAATCTCCCTGCCCACCCTTCCTTTGGCCTTATATTTACCAAAACCTATGTATCTCATAATTTCCAAAGTGAAAGCTCAATCTTGGTCAACATCCTCAGGGCTGGATGAAACAAGAAATTGCAGATGCTGGACACTTGTTCTGGAGGAACTCAGTGGGTCAGGCAGAATATGCTGAGGGAAATAGACTAAATTTGGGCTGGGACTCTTCAGACTGATTGGAAGGGGGTGGGGGTGGGTCAAAGTCTGGCAAGTGACAGATATATACAGGTGAGGGGACTGACTAGCAGATGGGTGGAGTAAGTGATTAGAGGTGAAAAGGATACAAAAGGGTGTCAAATAAGGAAGAGGATGAATGCAATGTAAAGACAGAGGGAGAGTTATTGGTGGAAGAGGACAGAGGACAGTAGAAGATAAAAGGGAAATGTGGGACTGGGATGGGAGATGTGCATATACGGAGGAGGGGAAAGGAGCAGGGTGTCGGGTGTTGGTGGGGATAGTACTTTTATTAAATTAAATTAGAGAATTCAATGCTTTCACTAATGGGTTGTAAGCTACCCAAGCGGAATAAGATGTACTGCTCTTAAAGTTTGCATGTGGCCTCACTCTGGCAATGGAGGAGACCAAGGACAGCTAGGTCAGTATGGGAATGTTTAGATTTAAGTTTATTACCATCGCATGGACAGTGAAAAAGTTTGTTCGGCATTTCCCCCTTTCATCTACATACGCTCTTCCACTCATATCCCTCCCTCCGGGTTTAATTTCACTCCTCTTCTTTCTTTAGCTGACACCCTTTTGTCTCCTCTTCGCTTCTAGTCTTTGTCACTTATAGCTGCCAATCAACCCCCTCACCCCTATCCACATATCACTTTGTCCAACCCCACTTTTCTTTTCCAGCTTTCTTTCCCCTACTCCAAACAGTCCGAAGAAGGATCCCGACCCGAAACATCACCTGTCGATTTCTCTCCACAGATGCTGCCTGATTTGCTGAGTTATTCCAGCATTTAGTTTTTTGCTTCTGACTGGACATTACTGTATTTGGCGAATTTAAATCAGATATTGGATACAAAAGTTCTTAAGCTTGAGCCATGGTTGAATTGTTGATGGCTTGGTCAGGCAGATCTCTTGTGGGAGCTAGTTTTTAATGACTTTGCAGTGTTTGTTCTTTCTGCAGTTATAAAATTCCTAAAAAATGTTTATCGTCTGTTAGTTTTAAATAACTTCAAAGTAATGACATGTTTAACGTGATGTAGTCACTACATAGAGTTTCTGAGGTGAGAAGGCCTGCCTCACCAAGTCATTCACAAACTCTCAGATGTATGCTGCCAACATACAGAATGTGCTGATCAACGGCAAATTTATAACTACAAAGAACCGAAGGTCACATTTATGGCCCTGGCATTTATGGCCCTGGCATCAAGCACTTACTCATTTCAGCAATCTTCTGCTGTAGTAGTTTGGATTCCCCAGACAAGTGTTTGCTAAAAGGCAGAAAGAAAATAAGCATAAATCCAGATGAGTAAATACAAATTAATCCCATTGATAAAATAAATGTAATACAATCTGTAATTTTTATTTTGCCCTTGGGTCCAAGTGAAAAGTGGAATTATTTTTTGCTGCTTTTCAATTGGAAATGAATGGAGCAATAGCCAACTTCATTACATACCTGCCATCAGCCTCATCCTGTTCATCCATATCAAAGCGAAGCCTTTTCAGTGGCTTTGGCACACTTCCAATGTCTCCAGCCCGCTTCAAGTGTCGATCGCTGGAACTGACCAGCTGGTTGATTTTCTGGAATTTTTCTGGTGTCTGCAATAACGATTATCAACACTTACTAAACAGATCGCAGTCCACACTGGATGGTGGTGGTGGTTATGGGGAAGAGGAATGTTTTGTAGGCGTATGAATATTTTCAACAATTGTTCAGCAATTCAATTCAAAATAATTCATCAATCATGCAGTACATAGATCCATTACCACTCAGTCATAGGGAACACAGGAAGAAATATGCCATTTAGCTTCTTTAAACTATGGTTAATTTGTAACCTAACTGCAAATGTACATTTTCTCTACATTCCTTAACATTTTTCTTAAACCTCAAGATTTAAAGACTAACCTAGTTAGTTGTCTTTTTAAATTAAATGTAAATGGAACTGAGTATCAATGTTACAATGCCAAGTTACACTGCTTAATTACCCTGAGTTTCAAGTATAAAATAGATTTGAAAAAATACCGCTCACCCCAAATGGTTCACCAATAGACACCAAGATTCTGTGAAATTAAATAGCGTTATTTAGTACTGAAATAACACAAATGCGAAAACATGAAATTATTGGTTAGAATGCAAATATACAAAATAAAATCAATGTTCAGTCTGCCAGCAACATTCAGCTGGAAACTTCATCAAAGCCTTGATCCAAACATGAACCAATGAGATGAATTCCAGAGGTGAGATGCAAGTGAGTGCTCTTGTCATTTGGACATCAAAAGAAAAAACCCTCCAAAAAGCCATATTTTGGTTATCATGTCATCCTGGCCCCAAGGAGTCATCCTTCACTGCAGGAGTTCCTCAGGACCAACCAGAACCAGCATATCTTCATCTGCTTCATTAATAACCTTCCTCCCATCAGTAGTGGGAATCTTTGTTGATGCTAACAGAATATTTAATTCCATTTGTAAATTAATCAATGATATGGACGTTGTCATTGACCAAAGACTGGAGCAACTACATAAATGCAGTGCTGATAAAAGCTGGAGATTCTGCAGCGAGTGGCTCGCCTTGTAATATTCCAAAGCATTTCCACTCTCTAGCAGTTACAAATCTGAAGCATAATAGAATATCCTCCATTTCTCAGATGAGTGCAACTCTAAAGAAACTTGACACTATTAAGGGCAAAGTAGCCCTTTTGATTGCCACTCCATCTACTTCCAAAATATTAATTCCCTCCATCGCCAACACACAATAGTTGTCAAAATTAACTGCACCGACAGCATCTCCAGCAACCTCAGCCAACAATTAGGACAACGACAGCAGGCACATGGGAATATCACCACCTGCATGTTCTAAACTGCACATCATTCTGAAATATATAACTGATCCTTCACAGCACCAGAGAAGGCACGATTTCACACCAGGCTTCTCGTGGAGTATTGGCAATAACACAGCCCTTATATATATATAATGTATAATGACCACCCATAGCACTGATTTCATTCATGCTCTCCATCCTGAAAATACATCTTGAGGAGTGAGGCACCAGTGTAAATTATTTATTTATTTTTACTTTATCTTTATTCTTGTAATCAATTTCTAGCAAATTGCAGTATTTAAATGAAATTTGGAATTATCTTAATCTATTAGGTTTATTAAAAAGCTATCCAGACATTCTGTAGTGTGACTTATCATCCACCGCCTGAGGCCAAGTCACTGTTCACAGCTCACTTCACCTCAATGGATCCGATGATGTGTGCAATGGCACACACTCAACATCCCCAATAGGTTGCAGTTCTGAGCCCTGCATCTCAGCGCTGACAACTACAGAAATGACAGCTTCAGGTCAACTGGAACAGTAGGTGCATCTACAGGAAATAAGGAATGTGGGGCTGTAGACAAGATCGCACAAGATCTAGTCCAAACAAGCAGAATTTGGTTTAAAAAAGCAAACTAACAATCTACAGCAAAGTATTTCAAAAACTTTAGAAGGCTTTGGCAATAAGAAACAAAGTAAAATAGTGTTGATCTATCCTGGGCACTTTTCAGAATTATGACCAGAATTCTTTATACTTAATTTGTTGATGTAATAATCTTTAAAATGAAGCAAACAGAGGTAATCTATCTTACCAAAAATAAATTCTAAAAGTAAAACTTTACTTATTTTGAAGCCTATAATGCAGAATGAATAATTTAAATATCACTGCTATAGTTGCATGTTTAAATCTAAAATAATGAGAAGGATGATACAGTAAAACTTTAATAGAGTAGCAGTATCTTTATATTTTCTATTGCATAGATTGCTCAATTAGAGACAAAGACAGTACACGTTGCAACTCGCATTCTCAACTTGAAAGCTGAAAATATTCTCACCGTGTTCTTGGGGTCATTTTTGTGGGGGACAGCAATCCGTCAGTTTTATACGAACTCTTCAGTGGAGAGACATAAATGTTGTTCCCACCAGGTACACGTAGTGGAGAGGTTGGAAAACCAAATGAACTTCGAGGAACATGAGGTATTGGGGAGAGTGTTGGCGGCTGTTTGAAAGATTAAAAAAGAGTGCACAAAAAAAAATTAGTATCATGGAACAGACAAGGCAGCAGTTTGGAAACCCACACCAACTCAGAGTCCTACTCACGCTTCCTTCCCCACAACTTTGCATTTGTGAAAATTAAAAGATAAACCATAATGACTCTCTCATAAATTCTGTACATGAATGTAATTTGAATATTTGTACTTTAATATAATGCAGTATATAAAGAAAATTATAACTATGTTCATGGTCATCTAAAACCAGTTATATTACACGTAACAGCCTCATCACACGTAACAGCCCAAAGATATATATTATATATATTTGTATCTATACATGCATACTTATGTGTGATTATCATCACATCCTATCTATCTATATTTAAAACTCTGTGTGTGTGTGTGTGTGGCTGTGTGTGTTTCTGCCTGTCTTGTGGGTGCCAGCCTTTGATTTGTTGCTACGCCAAACACCACACGCAGAAACGCCGAGTTTTTTTCCATTTCGGTAGAGATTTCACTTTTCATTCCAAGTATCCACTCCTGATTAAATTTCGTCGTGTTTATGTACACATTTGTAATAAAATCCTTCTCCCACCCCCCCCCCCCCCCCACTCACTCATTTTGTCGCCTCCTGCTGGCCAGCGACCATAACAGCTGCTGGCGCCCGCCTCTCGCCTCAAAGACCCCATTTAAAAACAGCCGAAAGAAGCCGCCCCACGACCGCCCCCCTCTCTCTGTCTCTGCCCTCTCTGTCTCTCCCTCTCCCTCTTTCTCTCCCTCTCCGGAGACTGCCGCCGCGGGCAAAGCCCGGTTCGACGACCGCCCGCCCGCCGCCTCGCTCAGCATCCTCAGGTCTATCCCCACCCGTGGCCCCCCTCCAGTCCATGCCTGGTGGGGAGTCTGCTGCCTGGCCTCGAGCAGAGCCTGGAGCTGGAGAGAGCGACCGCTCCAACCCCCCCACCCCCCCTTCACCTCTCTCCCCCATCCTCTCCTTCCTCTCCCCGCAGATAGAGCAGCCCCCACACCCTCTCAACTGCACGTTGGGGGAACAGACCCAACGGGTCTGCACTTGGTCTAGTACTTATTAAAAGTCTGATCTTGTACGTGTGTGTGTGTGTATATGTGGTTGTCTTTTCATCTTCGCAAAAACACTACGCGGTAACGATTACATTTTTATTTATTCTGATTGAATTTTTTCTCCTCTAGGCAGAGTTCACCTTCACTCAACATTTTATGCTTTATTTCTCGACTTATTCCTGATTAAAAGTTTAAAAAAATCAAAAGACTGAATTTAAAACGACCAGCTTCAACTGATGATGTCACAATGGCTCGGCTAGCAGTGATCAGCTTCATTGAAGATTTCATCCTATATTTGACAATTTATTTGCGATTAAAACTTTAAAAATGCCAACTTTCACATGATTTTTACATATTCTGATGCACATTTTTCCCCTCTAGGCAGAGAGCACTTTCACTGAACATTTTATCCTTTATTTCTCGACTAATTACTGATTAAAAAAATCATAAGACTTTGAATTTAAAACGACAAGCATTCACTGATGACGTCACAATGGCTCGGCTAGCAGTGATCAGCTTCACTGAAGATTTCATCCTATATTTCACGTTATTCGTGATGAAAGCTTTAAAAATGCCAACTTTCACTAGATTTTTACTGTTAAAATAATTCCTGCCAGCTTCCAACACACTTCGATACAATGTTGTGACACAGGAACACTCTGAACTTTTCACCTCACAGGAGGGGGAGGGCGAATTGCTATTGCAACATGCAGGGCAGGTGCAATTGGAATTTTTTTAAAAGAGGACTGCTGAGGGAGGCAGGGGAATGCTGGAATCTTATGTTCGGAAACAGCTTCAGTTGGAGGACCACGCCTCCCGTGGGAGCTATGGGTAGGGAACGGGTGCGTTGGGGGAGCAGACCCAACCCTGGTATATATATATATATAATTAAATATATGTCAATGACCTATCATGCTCATAATGAACCAACTTCGGCGTGAATGTCAGCTACATAGATTGAAGAAGAGTCTCGACCCGAATCGTCACTCACTCCTTTTCTCCAGAGATGCTGCCTGTCCCGCTGAGTTACTCCAGCATTTTCATGTCTATTTTCATTATTGATTGATTGAATTGATTGAAAGATACAGCATGGAAACAGGTCCATCAGCCCACATGAGTCCACACTGACCAATGTTCACCCGTTTCACATCTACTCACTACAATGATACAATTTTATTGTTGTCATTTGAACCTCATTGAGATTCAAACAAAATTTGGTTTCTGCAGTCATACAAACAAGTAGAAGAACCAAGACACAACACAATTTACACAAACATCCATCACAGCGAATCTCCTCGCTATGATGGAAGGCAGTCTTATCTCTCCCCTGCACTCCCCATTCTCCTCCCGATGTCAGAGTCAAAGCCCCCGGCGGGCGATGGTAAATAAGTCCCGCGGCCATTAAAGCCGCGCCGGGCGATGTAAGGCCCTGCTCCGGGTCTTGATGTTTGAGCCCCCGGCGGGCGCTAGCAAGTCCCGTGGCCATTAAAAGCCACGCCAGGCGATGTAAGGCCCCGCTCCAGGTCATCCTCAACCCCGCAACTCGGGCGGGAGAAGTCGTCGTTGCGGAAGCCCCGAAAAGCGGTCTCCCACGAGGGACCAGCGGGCTCCCGGTGTTACCGTGCACCAGACCTGCGGCTGGAGCCTCTGAATCTCCGGGGTCGGGCCGCAGCAGCGCGGGAACAGCGGGCTCCCGGTGTTACCGTGCACCAGACCTGCGGCTGGAGCCTCTAAATCTCCGGGGTCGGGCTGCAGCAGCGCGCCACCACAGCTCCTCCCGCTCCGCTCAGCCAGCTCCGCGATGGTAAGTAAGTCCGCAGGCTCCGCGACTGGAGCCCCAGGTCGTTCCGGTTGGAGGCTGCTCCACCGTGCTAGGCCCCAACAACGGAGACCCGATAGAGAAAAGGTCGGGTCCTCCGTACAGGGAAAAGATTTTAAAAGTTTCCCCACCCCCCAAACACATACCCAGTTAAACAAAACACTATATACTACACATCAAACGAGACAAAAAATAAAAAAAGACAGACGGACTGCAGAGGCACTACACACTGGAGGCAATTTACAGATGCCAATCAGCCTACAAACCTGCACGGCTTTGGGGTATGGGAGGAAACCAGAACAACTGGAGAAAACCCACACGATCATAGGGATGACGTGCAAACCACACAGACCCATAGTTAGAATTGAACCTGGGTCTCTGGCGCTGTGAGGCAGCAGCTCTACCAGCTGCACCACTGTGCAACCTTCACAGATGTTATCTAGGCTGGTGAATATTTCCTTCATTTTTTGCTTTTATGTAAGACTTCTAGTATTTGCAGCATTTTGCTTTCAAATGAACAATTATTGGATCTACAATAAAGAATTTGTATTATTGCAGTCAGTGCAGGCTGGCATTTCATTCAGATACAAATATCAGTAAACCATTAAAAATGGTAAGAATTGTTAATTTTTCAACTGGCAGTATTTTTTTGTGTAAAACAGCATTATGGTTGTGTAAAACAGCATAACAACAGAATGGTTGTTGACTCAAAATGTTAATTCGGTTACTCTTCACAGATACTGCCAGCCTGCTGGGTTTATGCAGCATTTTGTGTTATTAAAATATAATATATTACTTACACGGGTTGAAACATACTGTAAAATATTGGTTTTTAGCCTCTGTATGAATACCAGGTTGTAGAAGCCTATGATGGAATCATACTGCCCTTCTTTAATCAGTACATGTTTGAAGGTCTAAAGAAAAACAAGAAAAATAATTAAATAAACATATTCGAAAGAGTTTAACTAAAAGTGGCGTGGTTCAAATGCTTCAGTGGAACTTGTCATGTCTAAATACTTGAGGTTAAATATTTCCCGAAAGAGGAAGTATTGTTTTGAAATTATTTTTATTTGCATCAATTCAGTAAAATCTAGCATCTAAGACAAGGATGAGGCAATTTAGAATGCTAGCTGTTCTACTTGGGTATGTATATGTGTCTTTTTACAATACTGCACACAAAAATGTGACAAAGGGGGTCAAATTTCAAATTCCTTCAAAAAAGTTGACAAGCACTTTATTGGGTTCATGACTAACATAGTATCAACAAAAATATAAGAAAAGATAGCATATTGATGACAAGTTTCGGAAAATGGCATCAGAATACACAAATACATTTTGTGTAACGGTTGTCGCGTGGTGTCCACCAGTGACCTGGTTGGTACAGTAAGTGCACGTATTTCTTATTCCTTTCTATGTTTATGAATACCACATGGAACAATAAAATTGCAAACACTGTTTCCATTTCATTCACGTGCTCATGTAGTAGAATACTGCATCCATCTGAGTGGACACCGCAACGCACGTAACACATCATAAACACAAACGTACATTGCGGTGGACACTAAAAGGTTTGGTGTCCCAGAAAACGAACGTTACATTATTAGCGAATTTGATCTATATCGATGGCCGATGATTCATCAGAAAGTTTGATTTGGGCTGATTTTTTAGTAAGTAAAATGTCTCCGTAACGGTCGTTGCGGAGCTTCCCGAAGTTGACACCAAGGAATGAAGTTAGCTACTGGGTCCGTACGAAAGGTAAACAAGAGACAGTGTGTTGCCAAATTGAAGATTGGCTCAATTTCTTAGTTTTGATGACCAATTTATGTCCAAAAAAACTTTTTTAATTGATTTTAATATGTCGGAAAATATATCGTAAACGGTCGTTGTGTTTTTGACACCATGATGTTTTTGATATATTTAATTGGAAAATAAGAAAAAATTATTGAGTCGCCAAAAAATCGCTACTACCATAGGATACCTCGTTGGGTTTTTGAAAAGCATTAGAGGTTTGGAGCCTCCGTGATTTAACTTACGGAGGTACCGACGCCGATAACGGTTGTTGTGACAATGGACACCATGCACAGTGACCGTTACGGGATCTTTACTGCACTGTATTATCTTTATGTTACTGTATTTTTCTCCTGGTATTGATGAAGATATTTCCCTAGATCATTATCAAAACGTATATGTACGAGGGGCCTTATGAAGTTTATTTATGAATTAAATATTCATGACTAAATGTGGCAGAGATTTTAATGTCACATTTTGGGTGTCCAAATTGGTGGTAAAACGATGAAGATTTGTCCGTCATAAAAAAAGTTTTTGACTTTCGGTCTTGAAGTTATCTATTTTATATCTGTTATTTATAAGGTTTCACATGATGGTAGATTTTTGTTGAGAACAGTGCATTGGTGTAAAAAACTGAATAATAATCTTGTTCCTCAAAATCTCTCCAGTATTGTGAAAAGACACATATGCTGAAGTCTGGCCAAACTTATAAAGATGTGGGTGAGTCAGTCCAGCTATTTGCAGATCGTACCACAAAGAGTCAATTTTGCACAGAGCTAGTACCAGATTCAGAAAAGCACATGAACTCATTTTCTTTTTTTTTAGAGAAAAAAAATGACCGTGATTTCATCAATGCCAGTGATAATATATTAGATAACCGGGGTGTAATTCTTTTTTGGTTGCTAATGCTAAGCGTGCTCAATCTTATCAGTTGCTCGTTGTTCTCACTTCTGCACATTTTGGATCCAGTGAAAATAACGCAACAAAATATGTGAAAGTAAGAATCCGCAACTGGTAATCCTGTACATGCTTAACACCAGCAACCAAGTGGATACATTCATTTAAAATTATAAAACTGAGAGGTGGATATGCGAGGTATTTTCTGCCTAAGGGAGCAAGTTCTGATAGTGTCAGAGAAGGGGCAGAAACAGTTTTCACGTGGCCATTTAAAATGGAGTTAGATGCAGTTCGAGAATATTATTTAATACACAAAAGTGATGGGGATATTTTGGAGATAGATAACTGATGATGTATTTTTAAGAACTGAGGAATATCTTTTACAGCATTTCTGAATCGTCTACAGCTCATCAAGGTTATAAAACGTTTATGGCACTGAAGAAGGTCATTCAGGGTATTTGGGTTGGGTGTTTTTTATTTGATCAACACATCTGTTTTGAATGATCCCATCTTCTTGCTCGAGTTCTGCAGCTCTGCAGGTCACAGTTCAAGTACACATCAATTTAAACATGATGAGGATTTCTACTTCTAACAATCTTTCAGGCTGTGGTTTTCAGACACCTACCATCGTCTAGGTGAAAATAAATTCTTACCGTCCCTCCATTTTTCCTACCAATTATTTTCAATTTATGTATTCCCTTCTTTTGTCAATTGAGAATGGGGTGAGAGCACAGGATGGGGCAAGAAGAAGACTGAGAAGAAAGGGCCTAGTAAGTACCAGAATAAATACAAATGTGGCGTTCATCAATCGAGTCTTAAGGACGGGTTTGTAGGCAGTGAAAAGGTACAATAAAAAGTATGTATATTACCTCTTGATTTGTATTTGGCAAGTCCTTATAGGCAGTAACAATAGTCTTGAATCTAAGGTCTATGTTCTTCACCTTGCAAATGGCATACATGGAACACATCATTATCTGTTGAAACAGTTATATTAATTATTAAACAGAGCACAATCTGTGGCAAAAAGTTTAAAAAAAGCCAAAATGTTACATTCTTCATTAGTGTGCATTTGGTTTTTGGATTTATATACTATTCATTTGTTGTAATAATCTGTTGATGAGAAATTCTGTGCTAATATCAAGGAGTAGTGGGAAGTAAAATCCAGCAACTTTTCCCTCACTGCAGAGAATATATCAATAGCTTAAACTAAATATTCCATAGATGGTTGAAGGACACAATTTGTCATTTCTTCAGGCTTGAGTAAATGAACAGCACTATTAGTCAATCCAATTAGAAGTGAGGCTAACAGTGGCATTGTACTGCTCTACTATTCAAGTAAAATGAATTCTGAGATAACGTATCGAGCCTGGCATTCCATTGCCACAACTCGGAGAAACTATATTAAATGCATTTATTTCTGCATAGGTAATGACATAATTTGTACGAAGTAAATAAGAGGGAGTAGAGCATCGGTGCAAAGGGGACACTGTCCTCCTCAATTATGGCTTAATGAGTTACATGGTTTAATGTGTACGATGTCTCTAAAATGCCCCTCCAAATATATCATATTCCCATGCATACTCCTGCACCTGCACAATGAATACATTAAAATAGATAGAAAACAATGCATTTAGAAAATAAATGTATTAAATTAATGCGGATTAAAGGAATATCAGTGCCAGAGCTTATAAATGTAAGTCTACACTACCACCATAGAGAGCCTTCAGAAACACATTGTTGTGTGCAACATTGTAGTTTTTTTGTATATCAACCATATTGATGTGGGTGGCGTTCAGAAGTGGGTGTAGTGAAGTCAGAAAAATGTTCTCTCGAATAATGGGAACCCTGTCCTTGGTCAAAATTTGGAGGTCAGGATTAAGCAGTCCTTAAAGTTAGAGGAATCTAAACTAATCAAAACTAGATTAGAGTAGTGGGCAATTCTGAATGGGAGTGTGAATCAACCAACTACCTGGAGCAATTTGCTCTCAATTATTTTATTTAGTCTGTATGTTGCATATTTATTTTCCATTCCAGCTTTAATGCCAGCCAGCTGGGACCATCTTGACTCAAAAATTGAAAAAACTAAAGGGAGGTGAAGATTGTTAAATAGAATTTCACAAGAGATTTGCCAGCAAAGCTCGTGGACTGGGAGTAGGATCTTCCTTATCTTGGTGATCCCATTCCCTTCAGATGGTCTACTTTCTCTCCATTCTTAGTGGCTATCTTCATTTTCCACTGATTTTCCACCACGATTTCTTCCCCTCCTCCTAGTTATAACCTTTATAATTTTAGTAATCCTTTTTTTGGCTGCAACCAAACTGACTGAATAAGGCTTATAATTGGAAAGATAATATTTTACAGAATGCCTACTTGGTAAAAAAGGAGATGATGGACAGAGATTAGGGGGAGACAGTGCCAGCCTGTTCATGCGAGGGCCGAATTTTGAAAATTATTAATGTTTGGCATTTTTTTGGTGTGCTTTTAAGCTGCATAATCAATTTTTAGCCAATCTTAATAGATCTCTATAGGTGCCATAAAAGAACAAATACTCTTGAGTTACTGAGAGGGAACGTTAGCTAGGATTTTTAATCCTGATCTCCATACAAACTGGAAGATCTCAGTCCTCTTCTACACTTCCTATACACTCACGAATGAATAGCAAACTTGGCTCCAACTCCATCTACAAGTTTGCAGATGACACCCCTGTGGTGGGCCGGATCACGAACAATGATGAGGAGGAGTGCAGAAAGGAAATAGAGAATTTAGTCTCAGGAGAATAACTTCTCTCTCAATGTCCTCAAGATGAAGGAGTTAGTTTTTGACTTCAGAAAGTAGGGTGGAGTACATGCCCCAATCAGCATTAATAGTGAAATGAAAATGGTTGATAACTTCAAATGCCTTGGTGATATTATTACCAATGATCTGACATAGACCAACCATATTGATGCGACAGCCAAGAAAGCACAACTCCTCGACTTCCTGAGGAAATTTGCACATCTCCAATGATTCTTACAAACTTCTAGACTCATTATAGAAAGCATATTATCATCACAGCTTGGTCTAGGAAATGCTCTGCCTAAGACTGCAAGAAATTGCAGAGTTGTACTGTAGATGTAGCCCAGTCCATCACACAGACTATACTTCCCACCATTGATTCCATCTCCATACTCGGAAAAGCACACAACATAATTAAAGACTTGTCCCACCCTGGTCAATCCTTCTTTCTGTTCCCATCTGACAGAAGATACAGAAGCCTGAAAGCACTTACCACCAGAGTCAGGAACAGCTTCTTCCCTTTTGTTATCAGGTTTCTGAATGGTCCTTCCATAAGTTAGGGTACTGCCCGATTTACCTCTACCCCATTGTAGACATTGGACTTTGTCTATAGAACTGATGCGCTACAATGCTGAGAACTACATCATGCACTAAGTATCTTCCTATTTGCGTTATCTATTGTATTTGAGTTTGGCCCGATAGTATTTATATATAGCATTATCTGATCTGTTTGGAAAGCATGCAAAACAAAGCTTTTCACTGTACACATGACAATAATAAACTTAAACCTAAAGTAACGTGTTTGACAATAATGAAGCACTTGAATAACCCTGAGCATCAATGTTTTTTTAATATAGTCATTTCTAAGTAGACCATAAGAGTTTCCTTGCAGTTTCTGTTTCATGGGAAAGCATTAAGCCCCTGCACAGTAGTTCCCATTATAAAATAAATTATAATCTGGAATTCAGAACATTAGTGGTAAAAAATCATGCCCCACCACATGAGACATGGAATTAATGTTGCCAGCACCAGAAATTCCATGAATTATAATTATACTAAATAGCACAATACCTGGTCTAAATGTCTGTCTTTCATAAGTTCATGTTCATTTGCTAATGTGTGCTGAAACAACGTCCATATAATAGCTTCCAGCTGAGGATGTTCAGACGGTAGATGAAGATGATTGCATAGCATGTTCAGTCGAAGATATGCCAGACGATACACTAAACAAATAATGCATCATGAAACAAAGCCATTTTGATTTAAAATTCAATAGTTTATTTCATCAAATGTAAATATCAATGTCTCCATTACATATTTTACCATTATTATGTGGTGTAACTTAAGAGACCAGGCTTGAGTGAATGGATATTATCACTCACACACTGGTGGGCATGCATAGTCCTTCATTTTAAACAGTCACTCAGGATTGAGATGTCCTGATTCCACTCTAGTTACGTGGGTTTTTAGGTGGCGGATGAGGTTTAACTTGGGAACTCCAGTTCAATAGGATGGACAGGTCAGTAATATGAGGAGGTGCGCACCTTCCATTCCTTATGCAGGTGGTTTGCATGTTTCTGAGAAATTAACCATCATGACTGCTCCCCCTTTTACTTTCAGGAGTCATGGAGTCCCAGGAGTCGCTGAGGAGGCTGGACAATTTTCAAGGAAGCTTTGAGCTCATCTATGAATCTTTTACCATGTCCGTGTGGTAATCTTTTCCAATTTAAGATGCTCAAGATCTAAATAAAAAAACAGAACCAGATTTGGAAGGCATAGTGGCGTGGCGGTAGAGCTGCTGCCTTACAGCGCCAGAGACCTGGGTTCGATCCTGACTACGGGTGCTATCTGTACAGGATTTGTACATTCTCCCTGCAACCGCGTGAGTTTTCTCCGGGTGCTCTGGTTACCTCCCACATTCCAAAGGTGTACAGGTTTGTAGATTAATTGGCTTCAGTAAAATTGTAAATTGTCCCAAGTGTGTAGGATAGTGTTAGTGTACGGGGTGATCGTTGGCAAGTGTGGCCTTGGTGGGCCGAAGGGCCAGTTTCTGCACTGTATCTCTAGAGTCTGTTCACCTGTCACATTATGGTGAGCAGAAAACCCAGTAATCCAGATTAACCGGACCCATGTGAAGGCAAATTTTCAATTGTCTACTTGGTGAGGGGTGATGGAGGACAGATTGTAGTAATGGCCAGAAATGGGGATTCATAAGCCTCATATATAGTGAGTCAGTTGGCCAATTATTATACAGAACTGTGGGGATTAGGGAGGAGAGGGAGTGGGCAAAGGGTTAAAACAGAATTCAGCGTTTTGTAAAGCACCAAATAATTCTGGAACTGTGTGTGCATGCAGTGCCCTCCATAATGTTTGAGACAAAGACCCATCATTTATTTATGTGTCTCTGTACTCCACAATGCCCGGACCTATCCCCCAACCATATGAAATGCCTTCTATGTATAAATTCTATAAATCTGTGCAATCTATACTTCTGCTACATATTCCACCCTCTCTACAGTAATCTTCACTGGTTCTGTATTAAACTTTATTGATTCTATGTCTATTCTTTTCCATCCTGCCTCTCCTTCCTTCTTTCGGATGCTCTGTGAAGTTGAGCTAAGGACAGGAAGCATTTCATATATTCGTAAACTGCACTGCTGAGCAGTTCAGTGCTCCCTAAATGAAAACACAATTGCAATGGAATCATGTGATAGATGGAAAGAGCATTAATTTGCATACATTTTATTTTCCCCAGTGCAAGACACTAAGAAAAGCCACACACACACACACACACACACACACACACACACACACACACACACACACACACACACACACACACACACACACACAACTGCACAGTTGGCCATTCTTTTAATTTAGTCATTACATAATCTCAAGCTCAACCCGTTTTATCTAATCATTTTGGAGATGTTGCCTTTGAGTACTAACAAAAAAAAATCCCAGTTCACTTCTTTGCTATTTTCTGTGTGAAAATATCAATTTTACAGATTTTTACATTATAGTTATAAAATCATGGCCAATTGAAAATGGATGGATATTGTGACAAAGTATCAATGAAGGGCTTTGCAGTCTAAAACAAAGAAAACCTCAATTCCATCAATCTGTGTGGAATTTGAATCATTCCACAATGCAAAAGAAATGTTCATAAACAAACTTAATAATTTCATCATTATGCATCACTTTTCAGAGCAAGTTGCTCTATGCATCTGCAACTAACCAGGAATTCCACATACAGTGAAATAATCAGAACCAACGCTTTAATATCCTGTGATATAACTCTGCAAAGAGTGAGGCAATATGTAGAGGGTGTCTTCGGCATGAATACAGGAACTCTGCCTTCACAAGGATTGTACAAGTAGTCAATTTTATCAATGCATGGATAGTTTCATCCACACAGGCAGACTGATGAGGATGAGGCCAAATGAGAGTTAAGGGTCTGCCCCACTGCTGTGGCCTAATTGGCGAGTTTAGAAGAGTTTAGGAGAGGTTGAAAAAGTGTCATGTTGAAGACCTCCTTTGACTATGTTGAAGACTAGCTTCGGGAAAATTGGACACTAAATAGTGGAGATTGACGACGACCTCCTTCGATCTCCTTCGACTTCCCTTCAACTATGTTGAAGACTATCTACGACTACCTTCGATTACCTTCGACTACCCTCGATTACTAATGAATAACATGCCGACCTACTACGACCTACTTTGATTGAACCTACGAGTAAAAAAAAAAGATTTTTTCCATGGCGACCTTTTTTGACTCGCGGGCATTTTTCAGCATGTTGAAAAATACGCAGCGACCTAGCTGAGGCCTCGAGTAAGCGGGGACTACTCTCGAGCATGAAGGAGAGTTACAAAGACCTCCTAGGATCTCGTGTCGACAATTCTGCGAGTATGAATCGAGGGCAATCTCTTCTACACTCGCCAATTAGGTTGCCGCAGTGGGACAGCCCCTTTAGCGTTCATGTTGATTCACATAGTACCTATGCAGGCCCTGTCTGGTTGGTAAACCAAGCTTGATAAACCTAGTAGATGTCCCCTGCTAGTGTGCGTTCTGTGCTACTATCTAGTTTCACTGCTTCCATCATTGTGGAATGCTTTTCTTGCTGGAGATTTGTGACCTGTCATGTTCCACAAGGATCAGTGCTGGGGCCTCTGAAATTAATTACTTGGTTGAAAAATGTAAGTGGCTGATGAGTACATTTGCAGACAACATGAAAATTGGCGGAGATGTGAATAGTGAATAAGGTTGTCAAAGGTAGACACAAAATGCTGGAGGAACCAAAACGTCACCCATTCCTTCTCTCCAGTGATGCTGCCTGCCCTGTTGAGTTACTCCAGCATGTTGTGTCTACCTTCGATTTAAACCAGCATCTGCAGTTCTTTCCTACACAACGTTGTCAAAGGATTTAGTAGGAAATAAATCAGTTGTAGACTTCGTCAGTGAAATGGCAGACAGAGTTTAAGTGTGGGGTGATACATTTTAGGAGATCAAAGAGGAAAGAATGCAGTACATGGACAGTACCCCAAAAGCGTTGATGTACTGAGGAATTTTTGGGTGCGTCCATAGGTCCCTGAAAGTGGATAGGGTGGTAAAGGCAGCATATGGCATGCTTGATTCATCAGTTAGTGATCTGAATATAAATGTTTGCAAGTCATATTGCAGCTATGTAAAACTTTTTATATAGGTCACATTTAGAGTATCGTGTGCAATTCTCGTCGCCACACTATAGAAAGACTGTGGAGGCTTTGGAAGGGTGCAGAAGTTTCACCAAGATGTTGCCTGGATTAAAGTGTGTCAGCTGTAGGGAGATGGACAAAGTTGAATTGTTTTCTCTAGAGCGTCAGAGGCTGATGTGAGACCTAATAGCAGTACATAAAATTATAGATAGGGTAGACAGTCACTTTTTCCTTGGGGTGGAAATCTCTAACAGTAGAGGGCATTTTAAGCCAGAGGTTTGTCAGGTAGACTTTTACGGTTGACTAGGCTGGGAAGGACATTGCTGTCTGAATTCAGTGCCAATATCTATCAGGCGGTCAGTCCAGTAGTGGTACTGGGACGATAGAATGGCTTCAGAAGGCTTTTAAGAAGGCATTATATTTTTAAGTTGAGACATTATGTACATTTATACAAAACATTCATGAAGCTGCACTGTGAGTACTGTGTTCCTTTTTGGTCAGCACGTGAGAAGAAGGATGCCATTAAGTTGGAAAAAGTGCAGAAAAGTTTAACATGTATGTTGCCAGGATTCAAGGGATGGAGTTATGGGGAGAGGTTAGGCAGGCTTGGACTTTATTAGTTGGACCTTAGGAGACTGAGGTGGGATCTTATAAAGGTGTATAAAACCATAAAGGACATGGACAGGGTAACATTTTCCAGGTTGGAAAATCTAGAACTAGAGGTAATAGATTTCAAGTAAGAGGGGCAAAATAGAATAGGTATCTGAAGGGCAACTTTTTCCACACAGAGGTTGTACAATAGATAGGTACAAAAACAACTTTTAAAAGATATTTGGACAGGTACATGGATAAGAAAGGTTTAGAGGGATGAGTGTCCAATGTAGGCAAATTGTACTAGCACAGGTGGGTATCTAGGTCGGCTTGGATAGTGGGCTGAAGGGTTTGTTTCTGTGTTGTATGACTACTCATCACCTGGAGCTTTCTTCTGCTGGTATCCTATCTCTATTTCCTGCCTATCCTTCTGATGTAAAATGTGCAGGCATATAGCAATCTGCATTGGTTATCCCCTTTCCCCCTAATTTAGACCCATTCAGCACAAAAATAGAAATGCACTGAAATGGTTAGCTTATACACACACCAGTACATTATGGAAAGAAAACTTTGATTATCTTCTCAAAGACATTTAGTGACGGGCAAGAAATGACACCTACTGTATCTCTGGTAAAATAAATATAAAGTACACATGTTCTGCTACCCTTATCAAAGGACCAAAGTAGACACTTTATTGAACAAAATGTTGGTTAGTTTGTATCTTATCTCCTAACCCCACCTACAATGCTGTAAGTAAAAGCTCAAGAAAAATATTCATGCGTTGACTTACCTTTCTTGTAGAAGAGAGAGAGTGAGGTAGATTTCTGAGACTTCTGTTGAAGTTGGGACTGGGATTGCCAAGATGATGATGTCTCAGTTTTTGTTTGTTGTGTGGGAACTGTGTTTGCTGTACCAGATCCTTTCTTCCATGGTGATCGCACAGGAGAAAGATAACTATGGATAAAAAAGATGCTCAGGTGACTGGGCAGCTCAAATAAAGGAAGAATTAAATCCATGTCAACAACAAAATTAATTTAGATTTGTGGTTCTACAACTTCAACTACAAGATTCCACTATAAACAATAGCAAATAGCACATCCTATGTATTTATACTTACAGATCTGCAGCAGTGTGGCTGTGCTGGAGTGGTTGTTTGAGGGTACTGGTGGGTTCAAGCTGATCTGGCTGATCATCCCGTTCTTTTTGTTGCTTGAGTATGTCAAACAAAGGTGAGTCCTGAAAATAACGAAGCATGGATTGGAAAAGTATCTTCAAATCTCTGTTTTATTTCTCCAAAATTAATGTTGGAATCATTTTACAGACAATAGACAATAGGAGGAAAGTGGGTTTTGACTGGGGAGGCAGCAAAATATTCTACAATTCTTCACAAGTTATAATTTGCTTACGTTCCTGTCATTCAAATGAACAAGTTTTTTGACTTGTTTAATTCTCCATCTCTGGAGCAAATCACCATCAGAAACATAGCAAAGATAATGCACTAATCTTTCAATAAATTGAAAAGAGAAACCAGCAATAGCTGTTAATTGTGTTCTACTCCATTTCAGAGCAGGAAGTTCATACAACAAAATCCTGTGTTTTCCTTATATTTATAGAAATAAATCAACGGAATGGAAGGAAGCAAAAAATTAATGCACGGAAAACAAATAATGTAAAATTAAAAGGTGATGGTGCAAATGTTACAGCATTCATGAATGATCCCTTGAATAGTTAAATAAAATCTTTTCAATATATACCACACAAGCCATAAGGAAACATTAAAGAAGACCATTCAAATAAAATAATGAAAGGCATAGATAGGGTAGACAGTTAGAACCTGTTTCCCATGGTGGAAATGTCCAACACTAGAGGGGCATTGCTATACGGTGATCACAGCCTTCCATCTCACCAATGACCCCTTTATTCCTGACCTTGGTGTTCCATTCATTCAAATATAGAAGTAGATTGCAAAAGATTCTATAGATGTATAAAAAGGAAATGATGAGGAAATATTGATGTGGGCTCCTTGAGACAGACAGAAATTATTTGGAGAATAAAGAAATGGCGAGGAAGTTAAGTTGTCACTTTCACAGAATGAGGAGCTCCAAGGAATTAGCATTTGTTTTTTTTAAATTATTGGGCTGAGGGTAAATTAATCCCTAGGACCTGATGACCTTTCAAAGTTTTGAAGAGGTGGCTGTGGAAAAATGGCCACCTCTTCCAAAAGTCCACAGAATCCAGAATGGTAGTTGGTAGCAAATATACCATACTACAAAAGGGGAAATAGAAAACAGGACTTTTCTGTTCATTTGAGGAATGTAGTTTTGCAGGCTAAGTTGGCATTTAATTTCTTATCCTTAATTGCCCTTGAGAAAGTGATGGTCTATTTGATGAAAGTGATAGTTGCCTATTTGACCCACTGCATCCTTGCGGTGTGGGTATAACTCCAAAGCTGTTACAGAGGGTGTTCCTGCATTTTGGCACAGTGATGATGAAGGAACAACGATATATTTTCAAATCAGGATGGTGTGTGGCTCAGAGGACAACTCCCAAGAGCTGTCAGTCCCAAACTTTTGCTACCCAGGTTCTTATAGCTTGGAGTGGTCATAGGTTTGGAAGGTGCTCTCCCAATTTTGGCACATGTCCCAACATTTTGGTTAGGGAGGCATTACAGGGTAACTATGGCAGTTTTTGCTATTATCGTTTCTCAGACAGAGGTCAATTCTGGGTGCTTGGTCAAGTATTGTTTCTTTATGGCTTTTTATTAGTTGTTTTACATTGCAATAGCTTGCTGGCCACTTCAGAGTGTATTTAAGAAGGCAGTTAAGAGTCAACCACGTTGGAGTCATGTGTGGGCCAGACCAGGTAAGAATGGCAAAGCAGATAAGCTTCAGGGGAGTACAGAAAGGCTAGATGAATGCACAAGAACAAAGCTATGGGAATAACTTTTCGCTCAAACTTTCAAATTGAAAGTAAATCTTGAAGTAAACCACACGGAGTTGAGTATTGTCTGCAAGTAATGGAATGATACCCCAATGTACCCCAGAAATCCTCTGTTAACTGGAGTTTATGATTGATTTCTGGGATGCAGGTCTAATCTAGCAGGAATATTAATCTAGATGCAAACACAAGTTCCTGTAAAGTCTGATGTACAACACCCAATTCTTTCCAAACAGCATTTTCTTAAAATAACATTGGCAAGATTATGTAATACCATATGGAGCAAGTCATTCAAGTTGCAGCAAGAACATATAGTCAGATTTGACAATTATATTCCTCTCTTGCCCAATCTCCAATAGCCTCCAGTAATCTCCTTAACCGTAGGATTATCCAGATTCTTCTGCTATGATCCTGGTCCATTACCCCTGCTCTTGTCAACCTAATGGGCTCCTGGTAAATACAAATTGTTAAAATTCTTACCGCCATTATTTTTAAAATCTGCTCCTGTCTTCCAAAATTAATTTCTTGCATATTCCTTGAAAAAATACTTCTAATCCACTTACATCATTACATAAGGCAACACACACTATCATCAATACCTTAAATAAATGAAGTGTAATATCCATACATTTATATTCAAATTCCCCTTCAATAAACCATAACTTTCTTTTAGCTTGCCTAATTATTTGCTGTATCTGCATGTTTTAAACAAATGTGGATCATACACTAGGACACTCAGATGCATATATATCTCTGCAATCTCTCACCATTTAGATATCTTGTCAAAATGGACAACTTCACCTCATAATTGCCTTGTTATACTGCATTTGCCAGATCTTCGTAGACTCACATAACAAATCTGTAGGCTATTTATGAATTCTTCACAATAACCTTTCCTATCTATAACAGGAAATTTGGCAACCATCCTATGGTACTTTCAGCCACATTATTCATGCAAATTGTAAAAGGTTGAAGCTTCACATTTATCCCCATGTCAAAGGTTTCAAAGGTCTTTAATTGTAACATATACCAATTAAGGTACAGTGATACGCGAATTACCATACAGCCATACGAGAAAAAAAAGAAATAAGACACACAACATAAAAGTTAACATAAACATCCACCACAGCGGATTCCCACATTCCTCACTGTGATGGAAGGTAAAAAAGTCCAATCTACTTCCTCTTTATTCTCCCGCGGGCGGGGGCAGTCGAACCATCCGTCGGGGAGATCAAAGCTCCCGCAGCCAGCGGTCGAAGCTCCCACGTCAGGGCAATCGAAACTCCCGCGTCGAGGCGATCAAAATTCCCGCGTCGGGGTGGTCGAAACTCTCGCGGCTAGGAGTTCCCGGAGTCGGTCTCTGCCTAGAGACCGCGGGCTCCGTGTTGTCAAAGTCCGCAAGCATCCACGGTTGTAGCTCCGAGGTTGATCTCTGGCAAAGGGATCGCGGGCTCCATGATGTTAAAGACCGCAGGCGCCCGCAGTGGAGCTCTCAAAATCTGTCGCCAGCAAAGGCCGGCAACTCCTCAATGTTAGGCCGCAGTGTGGACGGAGATACGATACGGAAAAAAATTGCATCTCCATCGAGGTAAGAGATTAGAAAAAGTTTCCCCCAACCCCCTACATAAAACAAGCTAAAGAACACTAAAAACATACATTTAACACATACTAGACTAAGTGGGACCCGTTGGGTCCCATGTTCACATGGGAGGGCTGGTCCCCGACGCAATATTCCACCTCTCCACCAATTCCAATATTGGTGGTCAGTGGGGGGCGGGGGGGTGAGGGGCTTTCTGGAGCTCTGATATGGGTGTTGTGGGCGGAAGGGACTGGTCTCCAGAGGGCTAGTATGGACATTGTGGGCCAAATGGATTCTTGGGGTGGCAGCTCAGTCCCTCAAGCCTGATGTGCTGGCAGCTCACTCATGGCTGGTGGGCTGGCAGTTGACTCACGGCTATTCCTTGAAATTCCATTTCAAGCAAGGTGCAAGGCCACCGAATTCAAGTGCAGTTTCCTACCACTTCAAGCAGGGTGCAAGGCCACCAAATTCAAGTGCAATTTCCAACCACTTCAAGCTGGATCCAAGGCCACCAAATTCAAGTGCAGTTTCATACCACTTCAAGCAGGGTGCAAGGCCACCAAATTCAAGTGCAGTTTCATACCGCTTCAAGCAGGGTGCAAGGCCACCAAATTCAAATGCAGTTTCATATCATTTCATGCAGGGTGCAAGGCTACCACATTCAAATGCAGTTTCATACCATTTCAAGCAGAGTGAAACCACCATAAAACCACACAAAACACCACACTCACAGTTCAGTAGACATTCAGCGTGTTCAGTTGATTCACAGCTCAGAGTCGTGACCTTTCCCTCCCCCATCACGCAGAGACTGAGCCACACCCACATTTCGTGGTTTTATAATCCCTCCCCCTCCACCAGAAAAGGTGTGGCTTTCATGGCATGGTTGACAGGAGAGAGATTCTCAACATTTTTTAAACACTAATAACACTTTTATTTTCCATTGATGGGAAGAATCCTCTGCATCTGATGAGCGGAGGGGGACTGAGTAAGATGGCCAAAAATCACAGCCGTAAGTGGTAGCGTTTTATCTAAAACCAATATACAGTGCAAACAAGAAGTTGTCAAGTTTACCCAAACAACCATTTGCAGTGCCTTTTACTTCAACCCAAAACCCCCAAACAACCAATTGCAGTGCCTTTTACTTCAACCCGAAACCCCCAAACAACCATTTGCAGTGCTTTTTACTTCAACACAAAACCCCCAAACAACCATTTGCAGTGCTTTTTACTTCAACACAAAACCCCCAAACAACCATTTGCAGTGCTTTTTACTTCAAACCAACCATATTTTCATTTTCAACCACATTAAGGGCACTCAAGGTCAGTAAAACCACACTCACAGTTTAGTAGACATGTAGACATTCACAGTTCAGACTGAGAGACGTGACACTCTCACTTCCCCCCATCTTGCAGAGACTGACTGAGGCACAACACTTCCGGGTTTTATAGTCCCTCCCCCTCCCACCAGCAGGGGCAGCAGAGAGAATGTCAACATTTTTTAAACATTAATAACTCTTTTATGTTTCATCGATGGTCCAGCTCAGCGGAGGGGGACTCTGAGCGAGGTGGCCAAAAATGACGGCCGTAAGTGGCGGCGTGCTTTAAAAAATCACGAAACAGAAAGTCAGAAAGATCTTAGTTTTAGTAATATCTCATATCATATAATATATAAAACTCTCGCCCAAAATTCCAAAACGGAACTCCGTCCGTCCGGCACCCTGGCCCACTCCCTTTGCTGGCGCGCTCCCTGTGATTCTCCGCAACTCCGAAACCGGACGCAGGACCGCCCGCGTCTTTTCGACTTCGGAAGAGATTTCGCTTTTCTTTCTAAGTATGCGCTTCTCATTCCATTCCGTCGTGTTTAAGCGCACGTTTTAAATCAAAACCTTCCCCCCCCCCCCCCAAAAACCTCACAACTAAACTGGCTTCTCACCCACACAAGCCTCACCAGCACCAGCACCTGCTGAACATTCCATCGTGTGATGTCACAATGCCCAATGCTCACAGATGACCAATCGGAATGGATCCATTTACATATGCCATCACCAGCCCCAGCCATTGGAGAACATTCCATCGTGTGATGTCACAATGCCCGATGCTCACAGATGCCCAATCGGAATGGACCCATTTACATATGCCTATGCAGGAGCCCCAGCCAATGGTGAACGTTCCATCGTGTGATGTCACAATGCCCAGTGCTCATAGACATCGTTGCCATAGTGACAGTACAGAGAGTCAGATGTGGGCCGAGGAGCCTTCAAGACAACATGAGATGTTCCCATATTGTGTGAAAATATTTACGTCATTCACCCCTGAACCTCGATAAGAACACCACCTGCACATCTTAATTAAATTAGAGAAAAACGGAAAAGAGGTCGGACATTTACACTTTTAAGGCTCTGTGTGTGTCGAAGCTTCGTGTGTGTGATGCCGCACCACAAACCCCCCCCACCACCCCCCCCACGCGTTGCCGAGACGGACCCGACTTCGACGACTTCAAGATACGCTATTTTAAGACGGCAGGGACCCGACTTCGACGACCAAATCTCCCCTGGGGGCTACAGGTAGGGAACGGTCTTTATGCACTTTTCCAACTCTGTGTGTGGGGGTGGTTAGTGTGTGTGAGGCCCCCCCCCCCCCCCCCCCATTGGGGGCTATTGGGGGCCGCAGGACCGCCCACGTCTTTTCCACTTCGTCAGAGATTTCGCTTTTCTTTCTAAGTATGCGCTCCTCATTACATTCCGTCGTGTTTAAGTACATGTTTTTAATCAAATCCTTCCCCCCCCCCCCCCAATATTTCAAAACTAAACTGACTTCTCACTCATAGATTCAGCTTCAGCCCCTGCTGAACGTTCCATCGTGTGATGTCACAATGCCCAATGCTCAAAGTCATCGTTGCCATAGAGAGAGTACAGAGAAGGTTCACCAGGCTGATTCCTGGAAATGTCAGAACTTTCATATGAAGAAAGACTGGATAGACTCGCCTTGTACTCGCTAGATTTTAGAAGATTGAGGGGGTATCTTATAGAAACGTTTAAAATTCTTAATGGGTTGGACAGGCTAGATGCAGGATGATTGTTCCGGATGTTGGTGAAGACCAGAACAAGGGGTCAGAATCGCCGACATCTTTTCCATTTCGGTAGAGATTTCACTTTTCTTTCAAAGTATCCGCTCCTTATTACATTTTGTCGTGTTTACGTATACGTTTTTAATCAAATCCTTCCCCCCCCCCCCAATATTTCAAAACTAAACTGGCTTCACACCCACAGAAGCTTCACCAGCCCCAGCCCCTGCTGAACGTTCCAACGTGTGATGTCACAATGCCCAATGCTCACATACGCAAAAGTGTAATGCCTTCTCCCCCCCCCCCCCAGTTTTTCAAATACAAACTGACTTCTCCCCCATACAAGCAGCCATTTCGGTAGACATTTCACTTTCCCTTCCAGCTATCCACTCCTCATTACATTTCGTTATGTTTATGTCCATTTTTTTCATTAAAACCTTCTCCACCCCCCCCCCCCCCTCCCCCTCACTCATTTTGTCGCCTCCTGCTGGCCAGCGACCATAACGGCTGCTGGCGCCCGCAGCACAACTTCAAGCGACGCCATTTAAAAACGGCCTTTAGGTGACGGCTCTACTTCGAGGACCACGTCTCCCGTGGGGGCTACGGGTAGGCAACGGCTGTGTTGGGGCATTACACTTTTAAGGCTCTGTGTGTGGGGATGCTTTGTGTGTGTGATGCCGCCCCGCCACACCCCCCCCCCCCCAGCGTTGCCGAGACGGACCCGACTTCGACGACTTCAAGATACGCTATTTTAAGACGGCCGGAACCCGACTTCGACGACCACGTCTCCCCTGGGGGCTACAGGTAGGGAACGGTCTTTACACACTTTTCCAACTCTGTGTGTGGGGGTGGTTAGTGTGTGTGATGCCGCCCCCCACCCCCCCCCCAGTGGGGGCTACGGGTAGGGAACGGCTGCGTTGGGGGATCAGACCCAACGGGTTTGCCATTGGTCGTCGTGTTTAAGTACACGTTTTTAATCAAATCCTAACCCACACCCCCCCCAATATTTCAAAAATAAACTGGCTTCTCACCCATAGAATCAGCACCAGCCCCAGCCCCTGGTGAACGTTCCATCGTGTGATGTCACAATGCCCACTGTTCAAATACATTGTTGCCATAGAGGGAGTACAGAGAAGGTTCACCAGGCTGATTCCTGGGATGTCAGGACTTTCATATGACGAAAGACTGGATAGACTCGGCTTGTACATGCTAGAATTTAGAAGATTGAGGGGGTATCTTATAGAAACTTACAAAATTCTTAAGGGGTTGGACAGGCTAGATGCAGGAAGATTGTTCAAGATGTTGGGGAAGTCCAGAACAAGGGGTCACAGTTTAAGGATAAGGGGTAAATCTTTTAGGACCGAGATGAGAAAAACATTTTTCACACAGAGAGTGGTGAATCTCTGGAATTCACTGGACACAGAAGGTAGTTGAGGCCTGTTCATTGGCTGTATTTAAGAGGGAGTTAGATGTGGTCCTTGTGGCTAAAGGGATCAGGGGGTATGGAGAGAAGGCAGGTACAGGATACTGAGTTGGATGATCAGCCACGATCATATTGAATGGTGGTGCAGGCATCGAAGGGCCGAATGGCCTACTCCTGCACTTAATTTCAATGGTTCTATGTTTCCCTCTCCGCACCCCTCTCCCACCCATCCCTCTCTCCCCCACCCCCTTCCCTCTCTACGCCACCCCCTTCCTCCTACCCCTCTGTCCCTCTTCCATCACTCCCCCTACCCCTCTCCACCTCCCTCCCCACTCTTCCACCTCTCCCCCTTCCCCTCCACTCTCCCTCCCCACTCTTTCCCCTCTCTCACCACCCCTCTCCCCCTCCCTCCCTCCTCCCCTACCTCCCCATCCTCCCCCTCCCCACATCTCTCTTCCCATCCCCCTCTCTCACCCCCTACCCTGCTCTCCTTTCCCTCCCAAATCTGTCCCATTTCCTCCACCTCCTCTCCCCTCCCTCCCCTCTTCACATCCCCCCCCCCTCCCCCCACCTGTGTGTTTGGGGGTTGGTTAATATGAGTTTGATGCCGCAGCCCCCCCTCCCCCCCCCCTGCAAAACGCCGTTGGGGAAACAGACCCAACGGGTCTGCACTTGGTCTAGTAATATATAAAACTCTCGCCCAAAATTCCGAAACGGAACTCCGTCCGGCTGTCACATTTCTTCCATTGATTCCCTGCAACTCCGAAACTGGACGCAGAATCGCCGACATCTTTTCCATTTCGGTAGAGATTTCACTTTTCTTTCTACGTATCCGCTCCTCATTACATTCAGTCGTGTTTAGGTACACGTTTTTAATCAAATCCTTCCCCCCCCACCCCCAATATTTCAAAACTGAACTGGCTTCACACCCACAGAACCTTCTCCAGCCCCAGCCCCTGCTGAACGTTCCATCGTGTGATGTCACAATGCCCAATCTTCACATATGTCCAATCGGAATGGATCCATTTACATATGCCTATGCAGGAGCCCCAGCCAATGGTGAACGTTCCATCGTGTGATGTCACAATGCCCAATGCTCAAAGACATCGTTGCCATAGAGAGGGAGTACAGAGAAGGTTCACCAGGCTGATTCCTGTTATGTCAGAACTTTCATATGAAGAAAGACTGGATAGACTCGCCTTGTAATCGCTAGATTTTAGAAGATTGAGGGGGTATCTTATAGAGACGTTTAAAATTCTTAAGGGGTTGGACAGGCTAGATGCAGGAAGATTGTTCCGGATGTTGGGGAAGACCAGAACAAGGGGTCAAAGTTTAAGGATAAGGGGGAACGCTGAATCGCCGACATCTTTTCCATTTTGGTAGAGATTTCTCTTTTCTTTCTAAGTATCCGTTCCTCATTACATTTCGACGTGTTTAAGTGTACGTTTTTAATCAAATCCTAACCCCCCCCCCCCCCCCCCCCAATATTTCAAAACTAAACTGGCTTCACACCCACAGAACCTTCACCAGCACCAGCCCCTGCTGAACGTTCCATCGTGTGATGTCACAATGCCCAATCTTCACATATGTCCAATCGGAATGGATTCATTTACATATGCCTATGCAGGAGCCCCAGCCAATGGTGAACGTTCCATCGTGTGATGTCACAATGCCCAGTGCTCATAGACATCGTTGCCATAGTGACAGTACAGAGAGTCAGATGTGGGCCGAGGAGCCTTCAAGACAACATGAGATGTTCCCATATTGTGTGAAAATATTTACGTCATTCACCCCTGAACCTCGATAAGAACACCACCTACACATCTTAATTAAATTAGAGAAAAACGGAAAAGAGGTCGGGCATTTACACTTTTAAGGCTCTGTGTGTGTCGAAGCTTCGTGTGTGTGATGCCGCACCGCTGACCCCCCCACCACCCCCCCCACGCGTTGCCGAGACGGACCCGACTTCGACGACTTCAAGATACGATATTTTAAGACGGCAGGGACCCGACTTCGACGACCAAATCTCCCCTGGGGGCTACAGGTAGGGAACGGTCTTTATGCACTTTTCCAACTCTGTGTGTGGGGGTGGTTAGTGTGTGTGAGGCGCCCGCCCCCCACCCCCCCCCCCCAGTGGGGGCTACGGGTAGGGAACGGCTGCGTTGGGGGATCAGACCCAACGGGTTTGCCATTGGTCGTCGTGTTTAAGTGCACGTTTTTAATCAAATCCTAACCCACCCCCCCCCCCCCAATATTTCACAACTAAACTGGCTTCTCACCCATAGAAGCAGCACCAGCCCCAGCCCCTGGTGAACGTTCCATCGTGTGATGTCACAATGCCCAATGTTCAAATACATCGTTGCCATAGAGGGAGTACAGAGAAGGTTCACCAGACTGATTCCTGGGATGTCAGGACTTTCATATGACGAAAGACTGGATAGACTCGGCTTGTACATGCTAGAATTTAAAAGATTGAGGGGGTATCTTATAGAAACTTACAAAATTCTTAAGGGGTTGGACAGGCTAGATGCAGGAAGATTGTTCCAGATGTCGGGGAAGTCCAGAACAAGGGGTCACAGTTTAAGGATAAGGGGTAAATCTTTTAGGACCGAGATGAGAAAAACATTTTTAACACAGAGAGTGGTGAATCTCTGGAATTCACTGGCACAGAAGGTAGTTGAGGCCTGTTCATTGGCTGTATTTAAGAGGGAGTTAGATGTGGTCCTTGTGGCTAAAGGGATCAGGGGGTATGGAGAGAAGGCAGGTACAGGATACTGAGTTGGATGATCAGCCACGATCATATTGAATGGTGGTGCAGGCTCGAAGGGCCGAATGGCCTACTCCTGCACTTAATTTCAATGGTTCTATGTTTCCCTCTCCGAAACCCCTCTCCCACCCATCCCTCTCTCCCCCACCCCCCTTCCCTCTCTACGCCACCCCCTTCCTCCTACCCCTCTGTCCCTCTTCCATCACTCCCCCTACCCCTCTCCACCTCCCTCTCCACTCTTTCCCCTCTCTCCCCCACCCCTCTCCCCCTCCCTCCCTCCTTCCCTACCTCCCCATCCTCCCCCTCCACCACATCTATCTCCCCATCCCCCTCTCTCACCCCCTACCCCGCTCTCCTTTCCCTCCCAAATCTGTCCCATTTCCTCCACCTCCTCTCCCCTCCCTCCCCTCTTCACATCCCCCCTCCCTCCCCCCACCTGTGTGTTTGGGGGTTGGTTAATATGAGTTTGATGCCGCAGCCCCCCCTCCCCCCCCCCCCCCTGCAAAACGCCGTTGGGGAAACAGACCCAACGGGTCTGCACTTGGTCTAGTAGACTATTAAAACACAAAGAAGGAAAGGACAGATGGACTGTTGGTGAGGCAGTCATTGCTGGCACCACCCGGTGGTTGTCAAACTATTCATTACATTTTGCCAATTAGAGAAAAACTCATTTATGCCTCCTGTCCATATCCTGTTAGCCAGTGATTTTTTTTATCCATACCAAATGTTACCTAGACTATGAGCTTTAATTTTCTGCAAGCACTTTTGATGCAGCACCTTTTTAAATGCCTTACGGAAATCTGAATTATTTTAGACTCAAAAAGGACTTTAAAATCCAACAGACAAATATGATCCCAAAAGCATTAGCTGGATTTAACATCAAGGGAATTGAATCGTCTAAATAAAGTAAATTATTAACTTATTTTATATAACATTTCTTTGTCAATCAATACAAGCTATAGTGGGAACTCTAGGCCGGTTAGCCTGACTTCAGTGGTTGGTAAGATTTTAGAGTCCATTTTAAAGGATGAGGTTACGGACGATAAAATAGGTCGGTCAGCATGGCTTTGTGAAGCGGAGGTCTTGCCTGGCAAATTTGCTAGAATTCTTTAAAGAAGTAAATACAGTGCATTCAGAAAGTATTCAGACCCCTTCACTTTTTCCACATTTTGTTAAGTTACAGCCTTATTCTAAAATGGATTAAATTCATTTTTTTAATTTCATCAACCTACACACAATACCCTATAATAAAAAAGCAAAAACGGGTGTTTAGAAATTTTTTCAAAGTAATTAAAAATAAATAACTGAAATATCACATTAAGTATTCAGACCCTTTACTCAGTCCTTTGCCAGCGATTACAGCCTCAAGTCTTCTTGTGTATGACGCTACAAGCTTGGCACACCTGTATTTGGGTAATTTCTCCCATTCTCTGCAGATCCTCTCAAGCTCTGTCAGGTTGGATGGGGAGCGTCGATGCACAGCTATTTTCAGGTTCCTCCAGAAATGTTCGATCGGGTTCAAGTCCGGCCTCTGGCTGGGACACTCAAGGGCGTTCACAGACTTGTCACGAAGCCACTCCTGCGTTGCCTTGGCTGTGTGCTTACGGTTGTTGTCCTGTTGGAAGGTGAACCTCTGCCCCTGTCTGAGGTCCAGAACGCTCTGGAGCAGGTTTTCATCAATGATCTCTCTGTACTTTACTCTGTTCATCTTTCCCTCGATCCTGACTAGTCTCCCAGTTCCTGCCGCTGAAAAACATCCCCACAGCATGATGCTGCCACCACCATGTTTCACTGTAGGTATGGTATTGGCCAGGTGATGAGTGGTACCTGGTTTCCACCAGACATGGCGTTTGGCATTCAGGCCAAAGAGTTCAATCTTGGTTTCATCAGACTAGAGAATCTTGTTTCTCATGGTCTGAGAGTCCTTTAGGTGCCTTCTGGCAAACTCCAAGTGGGCTGTCATGTGCCTTTTACTGAGGAGTGGCTTCCATCTGGCCACTCTGCCATAAAGGCCTGATTGGTGGGGTGCTGCAGATATAGTTGTCCTTATGGAAGGTTCTCCCATCTCCACAGAGGAACTCTGGAGCTCTGTCAGGGTGACCATCGGGTTCTTGGTCACCTCCCTGACCAAGGCTCTTCTCCCCCGATTGCTCAGTTTGGCCGGGCGGCCAGCTGTATGAAGAGTCCTGGTGGTTCCAAAGTTCTTCCATTTAAGAATGACGGAGGCCACTGTGCCCTTCGGGACCTGCAATGCTGCAGAAATTATTTTATATCCTGCCCCAGATCTGTGTCTTGACACAATCCTGTCTCAGAGGTCTACGGACAATTCCTTCGTCTTCATGGCTTGGTTTTTGATCTGACATGCACTGTCAACTGTGGGACCTTATATAGACAGGTGTGTGCCTTTCCAAATCATGTCCAATCAATTTAATTTACCGCTGATGGACTCCAATCAAGTTGCAGAAACATCTCAAGGATAATCAATGGAAACAGGATGAACCTAAGCTCAATTTTGAGTGTCATAGCAAAGGGTCTGAATATTTATGTAAATGTGATTTTTCAGTTATTTCTTTCTAATTACTTTGCAAAAATTTCTAAACACCAGTTTTCGCTTCTTCATTCTGGGGTATTGTGTGTAGATTGATGATAAAAAAAAAGAATTTAATCCATTTTAAAATAAGGCTGTAACGTAACAAAATGTGGAAAAAGTGAAGGGGTCTGAATACTTTCTGAATGCACTGTAGCTGGACAGACAAAGGAGAGGCAGTCAATGTTGTTTACCTAGATTTTCAGAAAGCCTTTGATAAGGTGCTATACTGTAGGCTGCAAAGGATGGGAGCCCATGGTTTCAAAATGCAGATACTAGCATGGATATCAGATTGGCTAGAGCGACAATAAATGCAAAGAGTGACAATAAAGGGGGCTTTTTCTGCTTGGCTGACTGACTAGCAGAGTTCTGCAGGGCTCGGTGCTGGGATCACTGCTCTTCACGTTGTATATTAATGATTTGGATACGGGGATTGAAGGCTTTGTGGCCAAGTTTGTGGATGATACGAAAATAGGTGGAAGAGCAGGTCGTGTAGAGAAAGCAGTGACTCTGCAGAAGAATTTGAATAGGTTGGGAGTGGGCAGAGAAGTGGCAGATGAAATGGAGTGTAGGAACGTGTCATGCATTTTGGTAGTAGGAATAAAGGCGTAGATTATTTTCTAAATGGGGAGAGAATCCAGAAATCGGAGGTGTTAAGGGACTTGGGTGTGCTGGTGCAAGATTCCCAAAAAGTTAATCTGCAATTCGAATTGGAAGTAAAGAAAGCAAACGCATTTATTTCGAGAGGGCTTGTATACAAAAACAGGGATGTAATGAAGAGGCTCTATAAGGTGCTGGTCAGGCTGCATTTGGAATATTGTGAGCAATTTTAGGCACCCTATCTGAGGAAGGGTGTGCTGGCCATGGAGAGAGTCCAGAGGACGATTACAAGAATGATCCCAAGAATGAGTAGGTTAACATATGACGGCACTGGAGTTTAGAAGAATGAGCAGGGACCTCATTGAAATGTACAGAACAGTGAAAGGCTTGGATAGAGAGGATTTGAAGAGGATGTTTCCACTAGCGGGAGAATCTAGGACTAGAGGTCATAGCCTCAGAATTAAAGGAGGTTCTTTTAGAAAAGAGATGTGGAGGAATTTCTTTAGTCAGAGGGTGGTGAATCTGTGGAATTCTTTGCCACAGAAGGCTGTGGAGGCCAAGTCAATGGATATACTTAAGGTAGAGAGAGATAAATTCTTGATTAGTACAGGTGCCAGAGGTTATGGAGAGAAGGCAGGAGAATGGGGTTCGGAGGGAGAGATAGATCAGCCATGATTGAATGCCGGAGTGGACTTGATGGGTCAAATGGCCTAATTCTGCTATCACCTATGATCTCCGTAAACAGTAGGAAAATTGTCGTATCAAATGATAAAAACTGAAGAAAGCATTTCGCTTTTAAAATTACAATTATTTTATCAGTTTGGCCTTTTTGTTACCTTTAAAGTAACTTTAGTTCTGATAACAGGATCACTTCCGAACCAAAGCAAATCACTTGTCAATTTAATGAAAAGCTAGGATTAGATGTTCATTTTGATTACTTCTAGCATATATATTTTCAAAAGTAACCCCAGCCTTATCTCTATACCTATAAAAGTCTGATCTTGTTTGTGTGCCTATCTGTCTGTATTCATTGTATCTTCCTCAAAATGCTACGCGCTAACACTTAAATTATTACATATTTTTCATTTTTCTCAGAGAGGGGGGGAGGGGGGGGGAGGGGGGGGGGGAGGGAGGGGGGGGGAGGGAGGGGGGAGGGGGAGAGAGGGAGGGGGGGGAGAGAGGGAGGGGGGAGAGAGGGAGGGGGGAGAGGGGGAGGTAGAGAGGGGGAGGTAGAGAGGGGGAGGTAGAGAGAGGGGTAGGTGGAGAGAGAGGGGAGGGAGAGAGAGGGGGAGGGAGAAGGAGAGGGAGGGGGAGGGAGAAGGAGAGGGAGGGAGATGGGGTGAGGGAGAGGGAGAGGGGGAGGGGGGGAGAGAGAGAGAGAGAGTGTTCATGGGCTTGCCGGCCTCATGTATTTTCTGCGGCGAGGTAGAGACCTTGTCCCACGTGGAGATGGAGTGTGTGAGGTTGTTGCCCCTGGACGAATAGCTGAAGGGGCTGCTCCTCAAGTTCTCGTTGCATTTTAATCCCACGATCCTGGGGTTTGGACACAAGGCAGGAAGTGGGGAGGGCCGATCGGGGTGGGGGGGAAGGATCTCCCTGTCGGTTTGCTCCTGGGCCTGGCCATGATGCCCATTCGCGGGTCCCATCCCCCTCCTGCCCCCCCCCCCCCCACATGCCCCCCTCCCACCCTGCATCCCCCTCGCCCAACATGGGGACGTTTGATTCCATAATTTTCCTTGCGGGGAGTGATTGGCTCCGGGGGATGCCTGCCTCCGGCGGGAGCGCGGCCCCCCCCCCCCCCCCTCTCCCCACCCCCGCATTGGGGGAAGGGGCACAACAGGTCCCACTAGGTCTAGTCTTCCTTTAAAAATGAAGAATTCCCATCTACACAACTGTTAGGTGTGCATACTTTGGGAATTTATATACTTAATATATTATTAATAAATGAAATCCTCTAAATATCAATTTTACAGTCCTTTAAAAAAGCATGTTTTAGAGTAGAAAATGCAAGTAACATCATGCTCACTTTTTTTAACAGTGCATATTTAAGAGAACTAATGTAAGGTTTGAATTGCTTGAACTAATACTGAGCTATTTGAAAAGTTCTTTGTTCAACTTTGTCCTATGTCAGCTGATCTCCTTGGAGTGGCACTGAAATGCCACAATTAGTTTGACAATCATGAGCCTCGAAAGAAGGGGGCAGGGAGAAAAGCAATAGTGACTATGTAGTGTTCGAGAGGGAAGAACAGCCATATTCTTGATGAATAGCACAGCAGGCTCAAGGGATCAAGTTATCTACTCCTTGCCTAATTTCCTGGATTCTTATGTTTTCCAAAAATGTGTACAAGGGTATCAAATTGATTACAATGACTCCAGTGCAAAAAAACCCATAACTGGTATCAGTCAATATGATAACTATTCAGTGGAAATAATTCAAATATATAACGTGAATATGTTCAAAAAGTAAACTGTGCTGATTTTTAATATCAATAACTTAAGTGGCCTTTTCACGGGGCGACTTGACGCAAGAGTGAACCAGAGTTTAACATCGTGGGAACCTCGTGTGATAACAGTACGGCATTCGTGGACCACCGTGGACCACCGTGGCGCTAACGGCAGGTAGTCGTGTAACTTGGTCACTCGGGAGAAAATTCAAGAAAGTTTGAATTTCTCCAAGAGTGACTTGTACACTTGTGGTTGAGCATTGCAACATTGTATGAACATAGTGGCCAGTGCGATATCCGTGCGATATCCGTAATAACTCTTGCGGGTACCGTGGGAACTCCTGCGAACGGGGAGTAACTGAGCAGTTTGATTGTCAGTGCTTGTTTTACCTCATTGTTAAATAAATATATTTTTAACTATCAGATTGATGTCTGCAATTCTTCATTAACACATCACTACAAGATGAATGTCTCTAATGTTATAATCCCTCTCATGCTGAAACACAAAATAGTTGAAGGGAGGTGAAATAATCACATTTTCATTCTTTTTCATTTTTGAGTGTTCAGGTACCTCACTTGCTGAGCTATTTTACTCCAGCAGTTTGTGTCTCTATTTGTCTAAAGCAGTTTCTAAGACTGTAGGAACTCCGCGGGCCAGGCAGCAACTACGGAGGGAAATGGACAGGCGACCCTTTCTTCAGGCTGCCTTATCTCTCTCCCTCCCCCCTACTCCCACCCACACACACACATGCTGGAGAAACTCAGTGGGTGCAGCAGCATCTATGGAACGAAGGAAATAGGCAAAGTTTCGGCCCGAAACGTTGCCTACTTCCTTCGCTCCATAGATGCTGCTGCACCCGCTGAGTTTCTCCAGCATTATTGTGTGCCTTCGATTTTCCAGCATCTGCAGTTCCTTCTTAAACACAAATGCACCGAGTTCCTCCAGCATTTCGTGTTTTGCTCAGTATTCCAGCATCCGCTGTCTCCCGCGTCTCCAATAAAACAAAACTACTGTCAAAAGGGTGAAGAATAGGGGCAGAGATAGATACATTACTGATTAGTGCGGCTGTCAGGAGGTTATGGGGATAAGGCAAGAGAATGTGGTTGAGAGGGAGAGATAGATCAGCCGCGATTGAATGGCGGAGTGGACTTAATGGACCGAATGGCCTAATTTTGCTCCTATAACTAACAAAGATAGTAATTGTTAGGGAAATGTAGTTATTAAAGACGAGGGGGAGCAGAAATGGGCAGTCTGGGATGGCTCGCGAGATACTTGCATAGAGGCACAAACGTTAAAGAAAGGGCAGATAAACAGAGAGGGGGGGGGGGACTTCCCTCAGTGCCCATCTGTTACCATTAATTGGACAGTTCGGTCTGTGAAACGCAACACGCCAGCCCCGACATCCAGCCCGGTGGTCAGTCCTTTGAAGATAGACACCAGTTGCTTGGAGCAACTCAGCCGGACAGGCAGCAAATCTGGAGAGAAGGAACGGGTGGCGTTTCGGGTCGAGAGCCCCAGCCAACACGACAATCGCCCGCTGCACAGTCTCGGAGCTTCCACTGCGAAAACGGTGCCTACATTTGAGCACTTATGTAACTGAACCATCCTAACACCAACCACAGAGCATTCCTGAACTACTACCTACCTCATTCGAGACCCTCGGACTATCTTAGATCGTATACTCACTGGCTTTATCGAGTTACAGTGTGGAAACCGGCCCTTCGGCTCAACTTGCCCATACCGGCCAAAATGTCCCATCGAAACTAGTCCCATCTGCCTGCGTCTGGTCCATATCCCTCCCAACCTGTCTTATCCATGTACCTGTTTAAATGTTTCTTAAATGTAGGGATGGACCCAGCCTCAACTACCTCCTCTGGCAGCTTGTTCCATACACCCACCACCCTTTGTGCGAAAATGTTACCCCTCACTCAGATTCCTATTAGATCTTCCCCCCTCACCTTGAACCTATGCCCTCTGGTCCTCGAATCCCCTCTGTGGGCAAAGGACATATATTACCCTGGACTCTGTCTATTTCCCTGCCTGTTCGTCTCATGGTTTTGTACACCTCTCAGCCTCTGTCCCCAGTGTGGAGTTAAGGGCTTGTTTATGGGCGCCCTGGGCTGAGAACTCTGGAAGATGGGTTTTAGACTTTATCGGGAATCGAGATAGACCCCGTAATGCAGGAGCAAAGAATCGCAGACGCTAATCTGCATTGGAAAGACACAATATGCGGGAGTAACTCAGCGCTGAAGAAGAGTCCCGACCCGAAACATCATCTATCCATGTTGTCTAGCGATGCTGCCTGACCCGCTGAGTTGCTCCAGCGCTTTGTGTCTTTCCACTAGACCTGTAATAAGTCTCGGCTGGGTGTTTACTGGGATCTCTGGTGTTTAATAGACGTCCTGATGTTGTTTTTGATCGGGTTTACTACTGACAGTATTTAATCAGATCCATATTAAATCATTTCCCCTTCACCTTAAACCTATGTAATCTGGTCCTCGATTCGCCTACTCTGGGCAAGAGACTGTGCATCTACCCGATCGATTCCTCGCATGATTTTAAACATTATCTTGCACACAGCGTTGTTCCCTTCACCTTGTATACACCATTTATGGCTCGATTGTTACTATTTATTGTCTGTCTACTGACTGGTTAAACATTTGAAAGTTTCACCTCTCAGTAGATAATAAAATAAGACAACCATCACGGTCAATGTGAGACAAAGTCTTTATTCCTATTTGACAAAATAAAAAGACGACTTCTTGCACATATTGAGAGAAGGTGCATCACACCAAACAACATTTGTCTAAAAAAACCCAGATTATTCTTCAGCTCATTAAAGAGCTCGGGTGAAATTCTGACAAAGTTTGTGAATGCACTTTTATCCTCTTCGCACAGCACATTAAGCAGCTGATCATATTGTCCAAATTGAGGTCTCCGTTGAAAGATGGGCTTCACCCAATGAGACTTCCTCTTAATTCTCTTTTTAATTAATCTCACCCTTCTGCCTTCACGCAAGCGTTCTCGATGCACATAGTGGGCTGCTGCATACAGCGCGTCAATGAAAATAACCACCATCCTGTACTCGAAAATACTTAGTATAGGCATGTCTCCAAATGAGCCAATTCAACCAATGGAGGAATATAGTGTGTGAAAAAAACCAATATAGTGTGTGAAAACAAAGTAACATCATTTGTGCCACGTGATTAACAACACTACAGTTCACGATGTTCATTCAAGATTAACGGTAAAGCTCGGGAGACGGACAAGTCACTCGCACAAATAACAGAAATGCCGAGTACCGTGGGAACTATTTATCTACCCCCCGTTATATCGTGCGAAACTCGTGCTGGACCACGACCACTTCACTTTGGTGACATCTTGCGTCAACTCGCCCCGTGAAAAAGCCCCATAACAATCTTTAAAATGTCAACTCCATCTGTTTTCAAGCAAACAGGTAAGAAAGTCCACGCACAAATTTAGTGCGGTAACATGCTTATAGCATTTATTTTGTATTTTTTTCCAACTTTCTGCATCAGCAGCAGTTTGCTTTATTTTCATTTTTGGCTTTATTGATCCATCATTAACAAATGATGCCAAGCAGTGAAGCGAGACGTTGTGCCTGCAGCACAGCAATAACTAAGAATTCCAAACCAGTAACAGTAAAGTTATGTAAAAGGGTGACATTGCAAGCAGCAACTTTAATATTTTAGATTAGGTATTTTATCAAGAGCTGAAAGATATTCACGCATTTTAACAAAATCAGGGAAAAAATGAAATGGGAAGATGGGGGCAGGGAAAGTTACTCGGATACATACCAAATTGGAAGAAACAGAAGCACTAGAAATATTTAACAAATAAAAAATATTAATACCACACATTGATGAATACCAAAAGCAATGAAAGTTCTAGAAAGGATAAAGAGAAGTAATAGAAAACATTTGAAGGAAGACGGAAATCTTTCAGATCAGGCCTGAAAGTAAAATGCAAGGCATTTGATAAGGTTCTGCATTGTAATCTGCTCTGGAAGGTTAGATCATATGGGATCCAGGGAGAGCTAGCTGACTGGATATAGAATTGGCGTCATGGAAGGAAGCAGAGGGTAATGGTGGAAAGTTATTTTTCACACTGGAAGCCTGTGACGTGTGGTGTGCCTTATGGATTAGTGCAGGGACCATTGCTATTTCTGGTTTATATCAATAATTTGGGTGAGATTGTACAAGGCATAATTAGTAAGTTTGCAGATGACAGTAAACTGGGTAGTATCATACATAACGAAAATAGTTATCAAAAATTACAACAGGATCTTAATTCATTGGGCAAATGGGATTATTAATGGAGTTTAATGCAGATAAGTGCGAGGTGTTGCATTTTGGGAAGTCAAACCAGAGTAAAACACTCACAATGAATGGCAGGGACCTGAGGTGTGTTGTAGGGCAGTGACCTAGGAGTACAGATACATATAGATCTTTGAAAGTGGCACCACAGGTGGATAGGTTGGTGAAGAAGGCTTTTGGTACATTGGCCTTCATCAGTCTGGGTATTGAGTATAGAAGATAGACACAAAAAGCTGGAGTAACTCAGCGGGACCAGCAGCAGCTCTGGAATGGGTGACGTTTTGAGTCGAGACCCTTCTTCAGACTAGTTGGGGGATAGGGAAACAAGAGATATAGACGATGATATAGAGAGAGAAATAACAATGAATGAAAGATATGCAAAAAAGTAACGATGATAAAGGAAACAGGCCATTCTTAGCTGCTTGTTGGGTGAAAAGGAGAAGCTGGGGGTGGGGGAGGGATAGATTAGGAATACTGGGGTTACTTGAAGTTAGAGAAATCAATATTCATCCCACTGGGCTGGAAGCTGCCCAAGCGAAATATGAGATGCTGTTCCTCCAATTTGTATTTAGCCTCACTCTGGCAATGGAAGAGACCTAGGACAGAAAGTTCAGTGTGGGAATGGGTTTGGGAGCAACCGGGAGATCAGGTAGGTTCAAGCGGACTAAGCGAAGGTGTTCAGCGAAATGATCGCCCAGTCTACATTTGGTTTTGCCGATGTATAAGAGTCCACATATTGAACAACGGATACAGTAGATGAGGTTGGAGCAGGTTCAAGTGAACCTCTGCCTAACCTGAAAGGACTGTTGGGGTCCCTGGACAGAGTTGAGGGGGAAGGTATAGGGACAGGTGTTGCATCTCCTGCGGTTTCAGGGGAAGGTACCTGGGGAGGGGGTGGTTTGGGTGGGAAGGGATGAGTTAACCAGGGAGTTGCGGAGGGAACAGTCTCTGCGGAAGGTGGAAAGGGGTAGAGATGGGAAGATGTGACAAGTGTTGGGATCCCATTGGAGGTGTCGGAGGATTATATGTTGTATGCGACGGCGGATGGCGTGATAGGTAAGGACTAGGGGGACTGTCTCTGTTGCGACTAGAGGGATGGGGAGCAAGGGCGCAGCTGTGGGGTATCGAGGGGACACGAGTGAGGGCCTCATCTATGATGGGAGAGGGGAACCCCCGTTACATAAAGAATGAGGACATCTCAGATGTCCTGGTATGGGACATCTCATCTTGGGTACAGATGCGCTGTAGACGGAGGAATTGGGAGTAGGGGATAGTCTTTACAGGAAGCAGGGTGGGAAGTAGTGTAGTCAAGATAGTTGTGGGAGTCAGTGGGTTTATAACAGACATCAGTTGATACAGGGCTGCCAACTCTCACGAATTGAGTGTGAGGCTCACGCATTTGACGAAAGTCTCACACTCTCAGGCTGATGACAGAAGTTCTCACGCTCAATTTAAAAAAAATATATATATATAAATAAATAAACAGTCACACTCCTCCACACTCACCAATGAGAATAGTTTTCTGACGGCGGGTTTTCCGTAAAGAACGAGCAATGTAGACAAAAATGCTGGAGAAACTCAGTGGGTGAGGCAGCATCTATGTCTGAGTTTAACCCTTCAGACTCAAGCATTTCTCCAGCATTTTTGTCCACCACTCCATCGATGCTGCCTCACCCGCATTCACATTCCCGTACAGATGGTGTGATAGGTGAGACACGGGGGTGGTCCCAGCACCGACCCCCGAGGCACCGCTCACGCCTCCCACCCTCACCTGCGGCGGCTCTGTGTCCGGCGGCGGCTCTGTCCACACCGCATGGAGTTTTAACCCCGGCCCGGAGCCAGGAGCGGACCTGGTGAGTGGGGGCGTCGATGCCGCCTCCGGAGCCGCGGGGATGAATCTCGGGTTAAGGCGCCGCTCCGATGCCCGACCCCCGGATCACTGGCCCTCACCTCCCCCGAGTCACCGACCCTCACATCCCCCGGACCCCAGCTGGACACAGAGCATCTGGGCCAGCCTGCATTCCCGGGGAGGTGGGGAGAGAGGGAAATGCTCCCTGGACATCGCCAAGTCTCCGCTCACTCCGGTTGTTCTCGGCGTTTCACTGACACACACTCTTACACACAACCTAACACACATTCTAACACACAACCTAACACACACTGACACACACCCTTACACGCACACTGGCACACAAGGTTTAAAGGGATATGAGCCAAAAGCAGATAAATGGGACTAGTTTAGATGGGGCATCTTGATCTGCATGGACAAGTTGGGATGAAGGGCCTGTTTCCATGCTGTAAGTCAATGACACACTGGAGAAAGGGTGCAATTGCTCTGCAGAGGATCCAATGGCAATGTATGAACATGTTGGCAGGGCTGGAATTTCTTTTTCACTTTGAAGAAAGATTTGATAACTGGGATTGTAATCTCTGCAGCAACGGAGGTGAAGAAAAGACTTAGTTGAGGTGAATAATGTTATGAGAATAGGACCTGTTTCGCTTAACAAAGAGTGTAGGAAGGAACGGCAGATGGTGGTTTAAACTGAAGATAGACACTAAAAGCTGGAATAACTCAGCAGGACAGGCAGCATCTCTGGAGAGGAGGAATAGGTGATGTTTCGGGTCGAGACATTCAGACTGAAGAGGTTGAAAACCAGCCCTAAAACACATTGCCAGAGTGAGCAACACCGGAAATTGGAGGAACAGCACCTCATATTCCGCCTGGGTAACTTGCGTCCGGATGGCATGAACATTGAATTCTCCCAATTTTGCTAGCCCTTGCTGTCTCCTCCCCTTCCTTAACCCTCGAGCTGTCTCCTCCCACCCCCCCGCCCTCGGGCTCCTCCTCCTCCCTTTTTCCTTCCTTCTCCCCCCCCACCCCCCATCAGTCTGAAGAAGGGTTTCGGCCCGAAACGTCACCTATTTCCTTCGCTCCATAGATGCTGCTGCACCCGCTGAGTTTCTCCAGCATTTTTGTGTACCCTAAAACACAATGTCTGGAGATGTGTGTTATCTAACTAAGGGCAGAAATCAGAATCATGTGTTCATCTTTATTGACGTGACACCATAATAAATATATTAAAGAAAAAATAATTTAATGGGGTGGCATGATGGCGCAGCGGTGGAGTTGCTGCCTTGCAGCACCACAGACCCAGATTTGATCCTGACTACGGGTGCTGTCTGTACAGTATTTGCACATTCTCCTTATGACCACATGGGTTTTCTCTTGATATTCCGGTTTCTCCCACATCCGAAAGAAGTGCAGGTTTGTAAGTTAATTGATTTCTGTAAATTGTCCCTGGCGTGTAGGATACAACTGGTGTATGGTAGATTGCTGGTCGGTGTGGACTTGGTGGGCCGAAGGGCCTGTTTCCATATATATGTTTTACATATATCTTAATTTCATTGAACCATATACAGTTGAATATGTGGCATTATTTTTGTCTTGTTTCTACAGTCAAAGGGTAAGGTTGATTGATTTATTTGTGCAGAACAGTGATGGAAGTCTGACTCCTCTTGCCTTGTTTCTATGTTTTTGTTTCTCTATATATATGCATAACAGCATGAATTATAATCTGATTTCCATACATGAATATACTAAGGTCATTCATGTGCTGCACCTGTTGATCAGAGCCTGGCTCTACTGTGGAATGTAATTAGGAATGTAATTTAGCCTAATCTTATTCATACCTAATCCAATTTGAGCATAAATGTTGCATTACAGTGCAAGTTAAAAGACTCGCTACAGTATGCACCAGATTGCATAATATCAAGCTGAAAAATGCAAGAGCTCCCTACCGTGGGAAGGGGGACACCCCCTCTCACCCCCCCCCCCTCTCACCCCCCCCTCTCACCCCCCCCCCCCTCTCACCCCCCCCCCCCTCCCAGAGTGCAGAGAAGATTTACGAGGATTTTGCTAGAACTTGAGGGCCTCGGCTATAGGGAACGTTGCAGGTTAAACAGGCTACGACTTTATTCCTTGGAGTACAGGAGGATGAGGGGTAATCTTACAGGGATATACAAGACCATGAGGGGAATAGATAGGGTAAACTACGTCTTTGATACCCAGAGTAGGGGAATCAAGAACCAGGGATATAGGTTTAAGGTGAGGGGAAAGATTTAATAGGTACCAACATTTTCACACAGAGGGTGGCAGCTATATCGAACGAGCTGCCAGAGGAGGTAGTTAAGGCAGGTACTATAACACCATTTCAAAGGCATTTGGACAGATATACAGATAGGAAAGGTTTAGAGGTAAATGGACCAAATGCAGGTAGGTGGGGCTATGATAGATGTGGCATCTTGATTGGCATAAGCAGGTTGGGTTGAAGGGCCTGTTTCTGTTGAAGGGCTGTATGACGCTATGACAAAGATTACAATTCTGAAGAGAGAGAGAGAAAGCAGGCCAAGACAGGACCATGCTCTTTGTTTATTCAATGTATGTCATTTAATACTTTTCGCTGTCTAATTAAGATGATCTAACAACTTCCTGATTCGTTTTCGAAATCTATCTGGAGTATATTATAATCAACTATCCCAGCCCAAATCTTCTGAATTAAAATAATCTTTTGACAGTTTTTCAGCCTTCATTTTCCAGTTCTGAGAAGATTCTGCTCATTTACTTATTGTATGCCATGAGTTTTCACTTCTGGTTTCAGGGCTTTGGTGCAGCTAGGTTTAGATACTGATTTGCTTCTGGGTGGTCTTGACAGTCAGTCCACAAATCCCTCCCTTGACACAGTAAGACCACCCTACCATTAGGCCTGGAGAAATACAAAAATTACTTAACACTGTTGAACCAATCAGCTCAAAATTATGCATCAAACAAACACAAGTAGCACAAATTAAGCCCTCTCAACTTCTGAGAGTTTAAGGTCAATCAGATACAACAATGTGTATCCCTTCAATTATCTGATGGACCCACCCCATCTATTGTTAAAAAATGTGCTGTGATACTAAAATTGCATATTGTTTTTTTTAAACAACGAAATAGTTTAGTGGCTCTTAAATGGGTATCATAGATACATAGAAAATAGGTGCAGGAGTAGGCCATTCGGCCCTTCGAGCCTGCACCGCCATTCAATATGATCATGGCTGATCATCCAACTCAGTATCCTGTACCTGCCTTCTCTCCATACCCCCTTTAGCCACAAGGGCCACATCTAACTCCCTCTTAAATATAGCCAATGAACTGGCCTCAACTACCTTCTGTGGCAGAGAATTCCAGAGATTCACCACTCTCTGTGTGAAAAATGTTTTTCTCATCTCGGTCCTAAAAGATTTCCCCCTTATCCTTAAACTGTGACCCCTTGTTCTGGACTTCCCCAACATCGGGAACAATCTTCCTGCATCTAGCCTGTCCAACCCTTTAAGAATTTTGTAAGTTTCTATAAGATCCCCCCTCACTCTTCCAAATTCTAGCGAGTACAAGCCGAGTCTATCCAGTCTTTCTTCACATGAAAGTCCTGACATCCCAGGAATCAGTCTGGTGAACCTTCTCTGTACTCCCTCTATGGCAAGAATGTCTTTCCTCATAATTTGAAACAAGTACAGGTCCTTACAGCTTCTTACAATTTCTTTCTGTTGAAGTACTCAGCAGGTCATGCAGCATAAAAATAAAAGTAACAGAAAATTGGCTAATTGGCCCATTATACCTGACATATTTTTGAAAGAACAATGGAGGCACAGTGGTTAAATAACCAGGATAGTAATCCAGAAGCCTTGATTAACAATACAGAGATATTAATATACCAATCATCAGTAAAATCTAGAAACAAAGAACTGCAGATGCTGGTTTATACTAAAGATAGACACAAAGTGCTGGAGTAACTCAGCAGGTCAGGCAGCATCTCTGGAGAAAAAGGATGAGTGACGTTTCGGGTCGGGATCCTTCTTCATAATTTTTCTCCAGAGATGCTGCCTGACCCGCTTACTCCAGCATTTTGTGTCAATCTCAGTAAAATCTATCTGGTCATAGAACGGGCGGGCGATGGATAACAGGTCAGCGGGCGGTGGAGCTTACTCTTGTGTCAGCGCGACCAAGGGACCAATTGAGGTTACTAGCGCTGACACAGGAGTAAGTTCCACTGCCCGCTGTCCTGTTATCCATCGCCCGCTGACCCGCTCTGCTCTATGATCTTTGCTCTTGAGCTGGTCCCCTCACTGTTCGGTCTACATTGAAAGACACGGACCGGGCAGTGAATGCCGTGCAATGTCACCCAGCGCAGCAAGTGAGGCCATGTCCTGCTCCCGGCAGCAGTCGGAATTTAAGGATTTGCGGGAAGCGACTGACATGAGCGAAGCCAGCGAGCAGCAGGAGAGAGGTGTTCAGACGGAGAGCACTGTTAGAAGTGAGCGGGCCAGCAGAAGGCACTGAGGTGGCGGCCGGTTCCGCTGTCCGGTCCCGGCCAAGAAGAACCAAGAACCCGGCGGCCGCTCACAACCATCCGAGCTACTTCCCTTTCCCCGGCCACAATGCGGAGGCTCTGCGCCTGGAGCTCCGCGGCAGTGGTGAGTGTGTGAGTTGCTGGCATGATCCCCGACCCCCTCCTTCTCAACGCTCCTGCCCATGTTAATCCGGGCCAGACTCCCCACACGCTGTGAAAGGAACTCTCCCCCCAATTGGTCCCTTGAACTAGTATTGTCATTCAATAAGATCACAACTGGTTCAACTTGTCCCGGTGTGCTCCTGTTTTTCCCACCATCTCTCCACCTGCCGTCACCCTCCACCTGCCGTCACCCTCCCCCCCCCCCCCCCCCCCACCACCACCCATTCAGTCATTCAGAATGGAGGAGATCTGGAAGCCTTGGGCAAATTGAATTGTTACTTTCTTTATATTGATTTTATATTTTATTATTTTTTGAGCATGAGAAATTCTATGGCCCGCCAGCCTTTTTTCAAAATTTAGCAACTCAAAATGGGGGGTGCGTCTTTGACGCAAGTGCGTCTTCAATGCCGGGAAACATGGTACTTCTAAAATCTCAGTCAAATTTGTGAGACACAATTGTTCAATTAACGTTAGACATTTGTTAGACTCTACTACTCAAAGTCTAACTGAATAAGATTTTTTCAAATGTATCTCCTATTTGTGACAAATGTCTCCTTCAGGAAGCAACTAGCACACATTCCTTCGCCTCTTGCATAAAGTTACACAATTTTTGGAGAGGAACATTGAAATTTTCTCAAAAACACTAAAAATAATCCCGACACGGATCCCGACACGGAATTGATTATTCTAGGTTCGTCAGAAGCCTGCTCTGAGCTTTCATTATTTCAAAGACGTTTCCTTAATTATGGCCTGATAACGGCAAAAAAACTAATACTCAAATTTTGAAAACATACATCTGTCCTTACTCTTAAAATGTGGATCACAAATATGTCTGAGACGCTTCATCTTGAAAATATTAGACTTGTCCTAGCAGAAAAACCAGATCATTTTTCGAAGACATGGACACCATTCGTTGATTTATTACAATGATAGTATGGTACAACACAATTTTGGAGTTAAATCTAATTACGGGTTGGGTGATGGGTGGGGAGGGATGCGAGGCAGGTATATCATCACTTTTCTCTATTTTTCTTTTTTGTCTTTTTATTTCTCTCCTCCTTTATTTATTTTATTTACTCACTCTTTGACACCACTTTGGTAGTCTAGGGGTTCTATCCTTGCACATTCCACTTTTTCTCTCTCTTGCTATTTCTCCTTTCTTTTCTTCTAATTATAGCTAAAAGTCAAAATTGAAGCTGTACAATAACTGTATTATGTCATATGCCATCGGTTATATTTTTGTACACTTGCTTCTAATAAATTTAAAAAAAATAATAATAATAATAATTTGTGAGACACGATCCCTAATGCACAAGACCATGCTGACTATCCCATATCAATCTCCTGCAGGTCCGCACATAGATGATCACTTTGGTTTCTGAGGGGCCCTATTCTTTCTCTAGGATCCCCTTAGAATTCATAAAATCGCTTTGGATTCTACAACCTTATCTGCCAGACCTATCTCATGCCCCCCCCCCCCTTTAACCCTTCTGATCTTTTTAAGTATGCAGTTTTGTATGCAGATAAGATATGTCCTCACTTTAGATTCAACCCCAAATAGCTTCATTTGTAATGAGGCAAGAATCCACGGGCTTGAAGCTGTAGTACTGATAAAGATATGAAAGAGTGGACTGAACAGGAGTTTTAAAATATGAATAGTGTAGGAAGGAACTGCAGATGCTGGTTTAAACCAAAGATAGACACAAAAAGCTGGAGTAACACAGCGGGACAGGCAGTATCTCTGGAGAGAAGGAATGGGTAACGTTTCGGGTCGAGACCCTTCTTCAGACTGAAAGTCACCGGAAAGGGAAATGAATGATACATGCAGACATGAGAAGCTGAAAAGCCAACTGTCAAACAACTTTCCAGGTCTGCTGAGAAAAAAAATAGCCTTTCAACTGAATGCAAAAAACAAACTTTCTTTCATTTCTCTCTCGCAAGGAAGTTAATTGCTACAAAGCAGCGTTATTTATTTATAATTGTAGCCACATATCCCATTCAATGATTTAAAAAAAAATTGAATTGAAATGACTCCAAAAGGGATTACAAATTCAAATAGATGTGGTTTCTCTCATGTGAAAATTACATTCTCAATGTCTTCATTTCTAATTGCCAGTGGCATCCATCATTGAAACTTAACGTGGGTGGACCGATTGGGTACAAAGCCATAATCTGATTTAGTTTGCACATGTGGTAAATGTCGCAATTACTCAGGAAACATAACTGGCACTAAACAGTACTGACAACAACGCAGTTATTATGCTAAGCAAGTCAGCACAAGAAGATCTGTGGAAGCAAAAATCCTGTTTTTACATCAAAAATAAATATGCAGAATCAGGATAACAAAAGTTAAATTTTGCAATTCACGTCCCCTCTTTTCCAATTTTAATAAAACATTTATATATCTTCTAACAAAATACTTAAGAAATTATAATAAAACTGGTCACATCAAAATCCCAAAATTGATATCTTATTTTGCAAGTCAATACTATATTCTTTCTTGTTGATAAGCTAAAAAAGAAATTTCCACTTAGAAGAACCAAAGGAGATTCTGAAAATTCTTTTAAGAAAATATTCTCAGTCTCTAAGCGCATTCACTGATTATTATTAGTCTTTTGATTAAAGGCGCTGTCTATCCTTCCAGACCCCAGGAGTACAGCATTTAGACAATAGACAATAGGTGCAGGAGTAGGCCATTCGGCCCTTCGAGTCAGCACCGCCATTCTACGTGATCATGGCTGATCATCCACAATCAGTACCCCGTTCCTGCCTTCTCCCCATATCCCTTGACACCGCTATCTTTAAGAGCTCTATCTTTTTTTTAAATTATTATTTATTTATTAGAAGTAGACATATTATAAAATGTAGTTACATATTATAGTAAAAAAAACTTTTCATATACATCAGTCATACATTATTAAAATTTTCCATTATCAATTGCTTCTGCTTCTAGTGTTTTTATTTTTTATTGAAAGAGGGAAAAAGAGAGGGTAGAAAGTTACAAATAAAAAAGAAAGAAAAAAAAACACAACAGAAAAACAAGGGAGGTGGAATGGGTTACCTGTAATACGTCAATGGAGATAGGTTCGTAGGTTATAAAGTATAGCTTTTCATCTGTTCCTGAGTTCAAGTTTCAGTTGGGTCCTCGTGCTGTGCCAATCTATCCCTTCAGATAGTTAATGAATGGAGCCCAAAAAGAACCGGCCTCCAACGCCCTCTGAGGTAGAGAATTCAACAGATTCACAACCCTCTGTGTGAAAAAGTTTTTCCTCATCTCCGTTCTAAATGGCTTACCCCTTATTCTTAAACTGTGGCCCCGGGTTCTGGTCTCCCCCAACATCGGGAACATGTTTCTTGCGTCTAACGTGTCCAAACCCTTAATAATCTTATATGTTTCAATAAGATTCCCTCTCATCCTTCTAAACTCCAGAGTATACAAGCCCAGCCGCTCCATTCTCTCAACATATGACAGTCCCTCCATCCTGGGAATTAACCTCGTGAACCTACGCTGCCCTCCCTCAATAGCAAGAATGTCCTTCCTCAAATTTGAAGACCAAAACTGCATACAATACTCCAGGTGTGGTCTCACTAGGGCCCTGTACAACTGCAGAAGGACCTCTTTGCTCCTTCAACTCCTCTTGTGTTGAAGGCCAACACGCTTTCTTCACTGCCTGCTGTACCTGCGTGCTTACTTTCAGTGACTGATGAACAAGGACCCCAGATCCTGTTGTACTTCCCTTTTTGCCAACTTGACACCGTTCAGATAATAATCTGTCTTCCTGTTTTTGCCACCAAAGTAGCTAACCTCACATATATCCACAATAAACTGCATCTGTCATGTATCTGCCTACTCACCCAACCTGTCCAAGTCACCCTGCATCCTCCTTACAGTTCACACTGCCACCCAGCTTTGTTCATCTGCAAATTTGCTAATGTTACTTTTAATCCCTTCATCTAAATCATTAATATATATTGTAAATAGCTGGGGTCCCAGCACCGAGCCTTGCGGTACCCCACTAGTCACTGCCTGCCATTCTGAAAGGGACCTGTTGATCCCTACTCTTTGTTTCCTGTCTGCCAACCAATTTTCTATCCATGTCAGCCCCCTACCCCCAATACCATGTGCTCTAATTTTGCCCACTAATCTCCTATGTGGAACCTTATCAAATGCTTACTAATAGGTACTCTCATACTTTCTGAAAGTCCAGGTACACTTCATCCACTGGCTCTCTCTTGTCCATTTCTCCAGTTATATCCTCCAAAAATTCCAGAAGTTTAGTCAAGCATGATTTCCCCTTCGTAAATCCATGCTGACTCGGACCGATCCTGCTAATGCTATCCAAATGTGCTGCTATTTCATCTTTTATAATTGACTCCAGCATCTTCCCCACCACCGATGTCAGGCTAACTGGTCCATAATTCCGTTTTCTCTCTCCCGCCTTTCTTAAAAAATGGGATAACATTAGCTACCCACCAATCCACAGGAACTGATACTGAATCTATAAAACATTGGAAAATGATCACCAATGTGTCCACGATTTCTAGAGTCACTTCCTTAAGTACCCTGGGATGTAGACCAAAAGGCCCTGGGGATTTATCAGCCTTCAGTCCCATCAGTCTACCCAAAACCATTTCCTGCCTAATGTGAATTCCCTTCAGTTCCTCCGTCACCCTAGATCCTCTGGCCACTTGCACATTAGGGAGCTCAAGAAGGAACTCCAGATGCCGGAAAATCAAAGGTACACAAAAATGCTGGAAAAACTCAGCGGGTGCAGCAGCATCTATGGAGCGAATGAAATAGGCAACGTTTCAGGCCGAAACCCTTCTTCAGACTGATGGGGGGTGGGGGCAGAAGAAAGGAAAAAGGAGGAGGAGGAGCCAGAGGGCTGAGGGAGAGATAGGAAGGGGAGGAGACAACAAGGGCTAACAAAATTGGGAGAATTCAATGTTCTTCATGCCCCCAGGATTCAGGGAGATTGTTTGTGTCCTCCTTAGTGAAGACGGATCCAATTCGTTCAACTCGTCTGCCATTTCCTTGTTCTCCATAATAAATTCACCCTTTTCAGTCTTCAAGGGTCCAATTTTGGTCTTAACTAATTTTTTCCTCTTCATGTACATAAAGAAGCTTTTACTATACTCTTATTTATATTCTTGGCTAGCTTACCTTCGTACCTAATTTTTTCCCCTGTATTGCCTTTTTAGTTATCTTCTGTTGCACTTTAAAAGTTACCTAATCCTCTGGCTTCCCGCTCATCTTATCCACCCACTGTTCTCAGTTAGAGCAATATTCAGGAATATAAATGGACTCGGTAAATCAAGGTTTTGAGAGATGACAAAAGAATAGAAGGAAAGAAGAAAAACACCACTCGGGTTCAAGTTAATAATTGCTGCTCAGAATCCTGCTGTTTGTGAGATTGAATGTATGTGAAAGGACACAAAATGCTGGAGTAAATCAGCAGGTCAGGCAACATCTCTGGAGAACATGGATAGGTGACTTTTCGGGTTGAGACCTTGGTTGAGGGAGCGATTTAGCTAGGCCAGGGGTTCCCAACCTTTTTCGTCCCGTCCCGTTTATCCCTGGCAATGTTAATCGCACATAACACTGTTATTTCACTTATTTACGAACAACCAATGATGAACAGATACCGGTATACCAGAACCAAACACAGTCAGTCAATGTGAAAAAATATGTACAAATCCAGAATCAACAAATTTACCCCCTGGGTAGGTGAAATTTACCCCAGGTTGGGAACCCTTGGGCTAGGCTGAGTGACTAGACTTACTTTTCTAATATTCAGACTCACTTGTGCAAAATGACCATTTATTAACATCAAAGAACCAAAGTCCTAGTTAAGCTCATGTTCTTGGACACTTCTAATATTACGTAGACACAGTGATCTAATTAATGCTGACAATTTAATGGATTGGATTTGTGTAATAAATTTGGGGAGCAATCTACAATGTGCTTCTACACAATTCTACAATTTCCTGCAAGGTGCGCTGCATGAATGTTATTCAGTACATCCATCTGGAATTATTCAACAGAATTTATGGAATATGGATTACTTTTACTTGGGTAACATCTCCAACTGCCCTCACCACCCCCAGATGGCTCAGTAAATTAATCCAGTGAATAGCCATGTCATATAGCTCAATTAAACTCTCTTGCAAATTAAATTGCAACTGGCATCGCATTGTATTTTGGGAGCTTCTGATTATCTCAGAGGTCCCAAAACATTTTACAATTAAGTACTTTTGAAGTATTTCATGATTTTGAACATCTCTTTGTTAAAAGTCTTATCTGACAGAATTGCACACAATATTTTACTCAAATGTCATTAGCTCACGGTTGTGGTTTAATCTCTCTACTTTGAATCTATGACTTTCCAATTCAAGCAAAAAGGTAAATCAATAGTTTATGATGGAGATGTCTGTGACCACTATGGGAATTACTCAATTTATGTGTTACGATGCGGTAGGCAGATGCAGAACTAAAGTTCCCTGTAACACTTCATTATGAAATAGATAGATTGTTTTTCAACATCTACTTTTTCAAATTTGAGCAACTTCAGTTCCATGTTCAATTTCGTTTTATTAAGAGTAATATAAAAGCACATAGTCAATTATTAAAGGTTGTTAGCCTTAATCTTGAAACTCAATTATTTTATCATGGTCATCGGTATGTTGGTTGCTCCAGAATTGGAGATAAAAATAGAATTGGAGATAAACCATAATTTATACATTTTTGCACCACATTAAAAAAATATGGTATAAATTGAAGTACTTCAACGATGAAATCAAGAAGATTTGCACATTGTGCGCAGGTTCAAACCTACTTAAAGTGAACTATTTTAAATGTAATTTTTGAATACATTTTTATTTTTTGTGTAAGACTCAAAATGCTGGAGTAATTCAGCAGGTCAGGCAGCATCTCTGGAGAGTAAAGGGTCTGTCCCACGAGCATGCGGCAAGCGCAACCAAACCGGAAGTGGGGGCCGCGCGATCCCCGTACAGGGCCGGTCCCATCAGCATGCGACTGCATGCGGCGAGCACGAGCCAAACGGAGGTCGAGTGAGTGACGTGAAGTTCGAGCGAAGTCCACGCGTGACGTACGGCATCAAGACGCTGCGTATGCCAGTCGAGGCGGTGCGTACGGCGTCGAGGCGGCTGTGGGCCGGCAGGCCGTTGCCGCGCGGAATTTTTGAACACTGTCAGTTTTTCGGAGCCCCGCGTGATGTCGGACCAGCTCCGCACAACTCCATACGTCTCCGGCGATCGAAGTGGGACCGGCCCCATGAGGCCGTACGGCTCAAGCGACCATGTTAGGTCGCGCTTGCCGCATGCAGTCGCATGCTCGTGGGACAGGCCCTTAAGGATAGGTGACGTTCAATCCACGCACAAGTATCCATGTTCTCCAGAGATGCTGCCTGACCCGCAGAGTTACTCTAGCATTTTGTGTCTTTCTTTGCTAAACCAGCATCTGCAGTTCCTTGTTACTACTTTATTTTCAGTGTAATGTTTTTATTGGTAACATTAGTTAAACTACATAAATTTTAACCCTTTTATATTATTCATGAATATTATTCATTTAAGATTGATTTAATTTCATTTGCAAGGAATGAAATAAATCCTGACTGCATAGAAATAAATGCAAACATTAAAAATTGCAGCATAATAACCCGAGCACCATTGGGTAAGGCAGCTAGCTAGCTTAACATAAAATGTTCTGAAACAAGTTGGCAAGACTTGGAAATTGGCCTCCAAGCAGTCACACCCTCAAGTGTCAAATGAATACTCCAGCATGATAATAGCAGCTGTAATGGCCTAGGTTTTGGAGTGGAGGTGACATTCATTGAACAGTTTCCTGTCTGCCCTCTAGATTAGCTCAACTTCAGCACAAAGCAGAACTGTGATGAGTAAGATTAAGAAATGCATTGGAGTAACGATGCATAATTGTTTAACTCCAGTCTGTACTGAGAATGGAGCTAGGTTAGACCCATCGGTTAAGATCATAGCTTCTGTGCCATCATAATAGATTAGATGTAAGATGAAGATAGATTTCTGCAGATAACCAGACTGGAGAAAGTTATTCCGTTAGCTTTCTCGAGTCAGACAGTCCAAAAAAATGCATGGATAGTGGCTGATGCTGGCCCCCATAATTTTCCGCTTTGATATGTGGTGAAAATCATATCCATTGCACAGCAAGATGCATTGAATCCACACTTTTATTTGTGGAGCAGCTTACAATTGGACGGTTGAGGAAGAGGACCCTGCTGACAACTTTCTCTATGGCTTTAAAACAAGAAAATCTATTTGTACTCTGTAACCAGAGTAATTGTTTTTATTGATGTTGGTCTTAACTATAACATTTCAAAGTCCCCTGGCATGTCCTCCTCTTCCCAATATTGGAGATGAGATTAGTGCAGAAGTTATATTTCTAAAATATGTGCTATCCTGTGGCAGAAAGAGAGTGGACATGTATTTTCAGTGTTGATATTAACCAAGATAATCTATTTCAATTTAGCAGTAGAGATGGTGGACAGTATGCTAGAGGAATAATAATCTATGAAGACATGGATTATTTTTCCTTTCAGGTTGTATCTTCTGCTTTTGTATTGCATAAGATTTGGCACAAGATTTGGCAGCATTTTGTCAGGTAGAGCACTGAGTTAGAGTTGGCTTTTCCCATTCCCTCCTTGCCAATCAGACCTTGGTGGAGGTTTGTAACTTTTCTGACTTTGACATTGACCAGGAGAATAATTTTCTTTCTATCAGGGATCCAAAGGTCAGAGTGAAATTCCTCCTTATCCACTTCTTAAATGGAAATGTATTTGTGCTGTTGATAGTAGTATGTGGGTTCCGTATGTGTGTGAGCTGGAGGTAGCTGGGCCCATGAGATGTTCACATCCCCCAAGGGAGAATCGTTGAGACACCTGACCAAATGATTCTTGAATAGACCCGTTTATGTCCCCATTATATTCTAAGTTGCAGACCGGCCTGAGTGCAACACAACATCTGTATGTCTGCTTTGCTTCTCAAACATTGAATAAATGTTAAAAAGATTTAAAAATTGCATATACTTAAACTGAAGAATCCAGAACTACTAAAGCACCAAACGATTTAACCATCATTTAATTTGACTCACCAGAAAGAAATGTTCAATAAAAGCAATAATTTTTAGTGTTGTAACACAATGTAATATTCCAAAGTAGTGATTTCCGAATATTGATTTATCTAACTTCAAGTAACCCTTGCATCCAGTCTCTCCCCGTCCCTCCCCCACCCAAGTCGTTGTACTAGTTTCAAAGTCGTCCTGTTGAGTCTCATTTAACTCATTTTCACCTAGCCCATGGCTAACTATGGCCTGTTTCCTTTATCATTGTTACTTTTTTGCACATCTTCATTGTTCTATATCTCTTTATTGAAACTCCGGGATGACAATATTGGATGCCTTCAAAAGGATATTGCCGAGATGATAGAGTATTAACTGTAAGGAAAAGTTGAACAAATTTGGAATGATTTCTTTGGAGCATTGGAATGTAAGGGGTGATCTGATAGAAGTATATACAATTTTGAGAGGGCTAGATAGGGTAGATAGTCAGAACCTACTTTCCCAAGATGGAAATGTCAAATACTTGAGGGGCAGAGCAAAGAAAGTTTAATGGAGATTTGCAGGGAAGTTTTTAATTTAACAGAGTGTGGAATGTGCCTGGAACATTCTGCCGGAGGAGGTAGTGCAAGCAGATATGATTGCAACATCTAAGAGCCATTGAGACAGGCGTATGAACAGGCAAAATATGGAGGGATATAGACCATTGCAGGCAGATGGAATTAGTTTAAATTGGCATCATGGTCGGCAGAGACATCATGGGGTGAAGAGTCTGTTTCTGTGCTGTACTGTTCTACATTCTCTAACAAACTTAAATATGACAGCAAATTCACTGTTCAAACAAATCTTACCACTTTGTACTTCAGGCTTTTATTTCAAATGAGTTGTGTAACAAAGCTAAATAACTAGCTGTGATATTGATAATAGCTACATAGTGTACAATTTGAATACAATATCTTTAATTGTATGTTAAAATCACCTGGAATTTTAATGAACACTGGCAAATAAAATAAAGATGACAATCATCTTTATTCAACTACAGAATTCATTTGTTCAATCGCTGAAGTTGAAAAAACTGATATATGACAACCTCATATATGTGTTATTTTTAAGTACAATTATTGAATGCTTAGAGTTGACAACATTTGTGCATCAGCAGCTTTTTGTTGTCTACCAATGATTAGCCATCTACCATTCATATTTTTTTGCATTCACTGATAGATTGGTGTGGTAGCCAAACAACCTAGTTCCATTCAACAGTAAAATGAGACTGGGATAAAAAATTTAAACCAAAAAATCTCAGGTAATTACAAACAAATAACTTGCAGCTGCTGACACATGAATATGAATCTGCTCAAGTTAGGATGGGAGTAGTTCATGAACCTTACTGAGTTAAGCTGGATCTCAATTAGTACGTACAATGACTGATTTGATTATTGGAATTCACAGCAAGCTATTAACCAACAGAAAGGTTCATTTGTTACACTATTATCATTTTATACTACAACCTATATTTGTGAAAATATGGGAATATCCAGTAGTTATCTTCAGAAAATCTACAAATTGACGGACATTCTTTGCAAAGCATTAATCTGCATGCTGCAAAATTTATTTGCAGTCCTGTGTGTCTGCCGGTACCCTGATAACTGCCACAACCATAAATAACAAACTATATTGTCAATCTTGACATGAACTCATTCTTTCATAAAGGAACAAAATGTTAACGTACATATATCTATTTATATGGAAGTATACTGTATACAAGGAACAATTATATTTTATAATAATAAATTTATTCATGAACCACAGTGAGCATGAAAATAAGTCAATATAATAGGCATTATTTCCAGTCATTGTACATACCAAAATCACCATTCAAATTGTGTCCAAGCGAATGCCACCTCTGATACATTAACAAGACAAGCAGCACAATAATCACCCATGAAATGCTAATTAAGAGGTGTCCATTACTGGTGAAAAGTGGCAAACTAAGCACAAGGTGAAACAAAGTCCGACACAAGCTATCATGACATATGACACACATTTGCAAAAAAAGGAGAGCTGCTGGGGCAACTCAACAGGTGAGCGGACGGAAAGGCTGAAGGGGGTGAAGGGGATCCAGTGGAAGGGGTATGTAGGAAAGGGAAGTGGAAAAAGAAACAGTGTGATGGGGGTCAGGGGATAAACTCATGAGGGGAATGGATAAGATGGATGTCACAATATTTTTCCCTGAGAAGGGTAGATTAAAACTGGAGAGCATATTTTTATGGTGAGAGGCAAGTTTTCCCATACAGAGGTTAGTGGATATAGGGAACGAGCTGCTAGAGGAAGTGGTAGAGGCAGGTACAATTATCCTGTTTAAAAGACATTTGGACAGGTAAATGGATAAGAAATACTAACTAAGAAATAAAAACTCGCAGCATGGTCGACCACTGGTCCTAGGAGGTCTTATGAGGTCACTGGAACTCTCCTTCATGCTCGAGGGAAGTTCCCGCATACTCGCGGCCTCAGCTAGGTCGTGGAAAAATTCTCAGCATGTTGAAAAATATTCCGCGAGTAAAATTTGGTTGCCGTGGTTCTTTTTAACTCGTAGTGCAATGGAGTTGGTTGCTATGTAGTTACAGGCAGTCGAGGGCAGCCGTAGGCAATCTCCTTCGCTGACCGGGAATTTTGATTGGCTCATTGGAGTTTTCAGGACCAACGTAAACCGACCGGTAGGTAAAATGCCCTCTAAACTTTATTATACTTCATAAAAGTGTCTCCACTACATCTCCCCCCCTTCTCTCCCCCCCCCCCCACCCTCTCTAAAGGACTTAGCGTACACTGTGCAGCCTTCTTTTACCTTCCTCTTTATCGCGGGTGTGAATTTCAGACAGCACTCCCCCGCTTTCCCTGGCCCCCGCCTTTGCGGTGTGTGTGTGTGTGTGTGTGTGTGTGTGTGTGTGTGTGTGTGTGTGTGTGTGTGTGCGTGTGCGTGTGCGTGTGTGTGTGTGTGCGCGGTGAGTCGATCCAGCTCGCGGTTTCAACGCGGACGGTCGATCCAGCTCGAGGTTTTCAAGGCGAGTGCCCTCGAGCTTGAAGGTCGAAGACACTCTTCTTTAACTCGCGGATTAGGTCGCCGCAATAGGACGGCCCCTTAATGATAGTTCAATGGTCTCCAATGAGGTAGATGGGAGGTCATGACCGCACAGGTTAAATTCCATCTGCAATTTCTGTAACTTATCTATATATCCCACTATATCCTTTGACTGGATTCTCGTTTCCTGCATCTCTGCCAATATTTTGTTAAACGACAGAGGTAACAACATAGATCTCTGCAGAACACCACTGTTTACAGATCTCCAGCCAGAATAACATCCTTCCACCACTACCCTTTGCCTTTTATGGATAAGCAGTTCTGAATCCAAACTACGAAGTCATGTAGTTATGGTTTCGGACAGACAATAGGTTATGACAACAAAAATACTTACTTCAAACTGGAGACCCTTGCTGCTAGTCTTCTGTTTATAGCACTTGATCCATATAATAAGCAGAGCTCAGGCAGAGCCAGTATCTGACGAGCTTTGTTCTTACAGATAGCACTGTTACCCAAAAGGTTGCAGAACTAGCCAATGGAGGTATTCAAAGAGCTAGTCTGAACTTGCCTTTCATGCTAGAATAACATTTAGAAATATCTTCTTTCACATCTTGTTAATTTAGATGCGATAATCAGCATTTGGTGGAAAAATCTTTGCACTTATACTAAACTGGGCATCCTCACTCTAAATTAAATCCTATCCTAAATTAAACGGATTCTAGTAATATAAAAAAAATGATCCTTCAGGCCTACTTCACCAGAAGATATTGTAGATGACAGCAGAAATGAAATACCAATGAAACTCAGTAATAAAGTAGAGGCTTATTAAATGTATAATGTTATAACTGTTTCACAAATGTTTCCAATGTACTCTGCCTCTCAGAATTAATACCATATTGAAATTTACATTATAAATTTGTGCATTGCTTTTGATAAGTTTATGCTAATAAATATTGGGCCGTCCACAATTCTGTAAAGTGGCTAAAAGATATATGATATATTGCTGGGAATTTGGATGTTTTGTACTACATGTCAGACTGATTATGTTACAGTACCATAGTTATAAACATATTGTAGATAAGAAATGTTGTTAAACAGCCCAAACCAGGCAAGCTCATGTCTGCAAAGTAGTGAATTTCTGGAATGTGTTAACTTTCTGTGACAGTGTCCTGAGACCAAGAAAAAAACATATTAGATTAAATATAGTGTAATCAGGCAGATTCTGTTAGCAGTCTAATGTAATTGATCTAACAGTGATCATAATTATTCATTTTTATATGGTGTATGAGAAACAGTTGTTAAGATTCTAGTTTTGAGCAAGGGTGATTTCCATGTGATGAGAAAGAGACTGGCCACCATAAATTGAACAAATTTACTAATAAGTAAAGCTGAACCAAGGAAGATGTTTAAAAATGAATTTAGAACGAAACAGAAAAAAATGTTAACGAAACTTGCTAAAATGTAGGTGAGTAAATGCAATATTTCAGTAAACAAGCAAAAGAGGAAACAAAGCAGCTGACAAGACCAACTACTGAAGGGGCATGGTTTGAACAGCATTTTAACTCCTGCAATTTACTGGAACTGCAAAACCCATCTATGCGATCTGGGAGCTTGTGCCTGGTTGATGCTCTACCTTCAACAGAAGGATGGCAGCAGTTTAATGCAGCAGTTCACCACCACCACCTTGTCTAGCACAATTAGGCTACATAAATATGACCGTCCATCAATGTGAAAATGAATAGAATTTGAAAATCTCTTCCATTTATATTTTCTTGCCGTTTTCAATGCTGTTTTCCTTTTACCACCACAAGTAACCTAATTTCAGCTAATTAAGCTCTTTAAATATCTATGTTCTATAAATGTACCTCTTCACAAGGCATTAATTTCTTCAAAAGACACAAATATTATTTTTGTCTAAACATGCTGCAAGAAATTTTATTGATGATGAGATCTAGCAACTTGACCCCCAATGTTCTTGACCATTTAACAAGATAATGAGTGATTGGGCTGCCTGAACTTCAGTTTGGGCAGCCCAATTAGTCGGAGTAACTTTTGGCCTCTTTATCGTGTCTATCTACTGCTGCCAAAAATATATATTCAAATTCTCTGCTTTCACCCACTCTTTATGACTCATGATCTCCAAAGAGAAAATTATGGCCTTCTCCATATCCTAATTTTTAAAGAGTGATTCCAAGTTCTAACTTTTCACACCAGTTGAAACATCCACTCCACATCCATTCTGTCCAGATCCTTTGGTACTTTATATGTTTCTATTAAGTTCCTTCTGATTATTTTAAGTATGAAGATACAATCATGTTCTACTTTTCCTCATAAAACAGGCCACCTATTCCAAGTATTATTCTTGTAAATCCTGCTTCCCGTGCACTTGCATCATTTCTTAAATAAAACTAATACTGTTCCTGTACTCTGAATGTAGTTTCACCAACGACCTACATTATTAAGGCACAATTCTCCTGTATTTAATTCTCCTAATAACAAAAGGTTTCTGTATAATTATTGGCAATACCTGCAAAATAGACTTTTGCAAATCATGGACAATCATCTCTCTACTAATTTCTTTGCATTTCCTATCATTTAGATATGCTTTTTAATTTGCTTCCTATCAAAATGAACAGTTTTATATTTCTCACAATACATTTTATTTTTCTCATCTTTGCCTGCTCACTTAACCTATCCTCATCACTTTATAACTTTCCCTATGCTACCAGTTAGCCAATCTTCGTTCCATGCCATGTTTGCTCTTATAAATTAACTTTTTATTTTCTACAGTTTGATGCATGCAGCACCTTATCAAATGCTTTTTGGCAACAAATACAGTACATCCATTTTATCTACAACACATTACTTTAAACATGACTTCCCTTTCACAATAATGTGTTGACTTTGCTTGATTATCCTATTTTCCCCAAGTGCCAGCAAAAATGTCATCAAAAATAACTCCAAACATTTAATGTACGACAGATGTTGAGTGCGCCTTCCTATAATTTCCTGTTTGCCATTTTTGTTCCATTTGGAATAAATGTTATTTTACAATCTTAAGTGAATCTCTGGATTTTTGAACATTTCAAACTAACGCATCAACTACAGTATCTCACTAGCTACTTCTTCAAAAGGGCCTGTCCCACGAGCATGCGACTCCATGCGGCAAGCGCGACCTAAAGGGCCTGTCCCACGAGCATGCGACACCATGCGGCAAGCGCGACCTAACGTGGTCGCTTGAGCCGTACGGTCTCGTGGGTCCGGTCCCACTTCAATCGCCGGAGCCGTTGGAATTGTGCGGAGCTGGTCCCGACATCGGGTTCCGAAAAACTGACCGTGTTCAAAAATTTCGCGTGGTAACGGCCTGCCGGCTCGCCGCCACCTCAACACCGTACGCACCGCCTCAACGGGCATACGCAGCATCTTGACACCGTACGCAGCGTCTTGACGCTGCGCAAGCCCTTCGGACTTCGCTCGAACTTCACGTCACTCACTCGACCTCTGCGCGGCCCCTGCTTCCGATTTGGTCGCGCTTGGGACAGGCCCTTAATGCTCTAAGACAACATCCATCAATAGATATCGTCTCACAGCTTTAATAGTTTGTTATCATTGCATTGGAGACTACAGTTTTCCCCGAGTTCCTACTTCATTGTCAATTCCCAAGTAACAAGTATTTCTGCGATGTTCATATCCTCTATATACAAAAAAACTGTTTTGTATATAATATAAAACACCCTGTTTTTCAGTATCAATTATGGGCGGCACAGTGGCGCAGCTGGTAGAGCTGCTGCCTCACACCGCCAGAGACTGACCTCGATCTTGACCTCTGGTGCTGTCTGTGTGGAGTTTGCACGTTCGCCTTGTGATTGCATAGGATTGCTCCAGTGTTCTGGTTTCAAGGTTTGAAGGACAATTTATTGTCACATCTACCAGTTAAGGTACAGTGAAATTTGAATTACCATACAGCCATACTAGAAAAAAGTTAGAGTGGAGCTGCATGAAGGGCATTACAGGCTACTAGAAGACCAGTGACCTGGGGGGGGGCAAACAATCAGGACTAGGCGAACAAGCTAAACCTGTTTTTTTTAACAGATTTGAAGTGGGGCCCAGACAGATTCTCCCCCTCGATCCCCTTGGTCCACTTCCTCTTCCCTTTCTTTGTCCCACCTGACCATCAAGGCTGAGCAGGTGAGGAAAGAGCTGAGCCGCAAATCCAGATGGTGTCAGCCCGATGATATTCAAGGCCTGTGCCAGCCAGTTGTGGGGAGTACTCCAGCATATCTTCAAACTGAACCTGAGCTTGGAGAGAGTTCCTGTGATGTGGATGATATCCTGTCTGGTTCCTGTACCAAAGTCCCAGCTTCTCCAATGACAACACATTATGAAGTCCCTGGAGAGGCTGGTGCTCACTCACCTGCTACCCCTGATTAAACCCTACTCTGGACGCCCTGCAGTTCGCTTACCAAACAAAGATGGGGGTTGAGGACACCATCATCCACCTGCTCCATCGTTCCTATGCTCACTCGGATAAGCCAGGAAGCACCATGAAAGTCATGTTTTTTTACTTCTCTAATGCTTTTAACACCATCCAGCCTGCACTGCTAGGGAGCAAATTGACGAAGATGCGGGTGGATGCTCCATTGGTGTCTTGGATCACCAACTACCTGACTGGATAACCACAATATCTCAGGGTTCAGAACTGTGGCTCGGACATGGTAGTTGGCAACATAAGGGCACCACAGGGGACGGTCCTCTCTCCCTTCCTGTCCTATATCTACTCCTTGGACTTCAGATATAACTCCTGCCACCTGCAGACGTTTTCGGATGACTCTGCAATTGTGGACTGCATCAGTGAGGAGAGGGAAGCTGAATACAGAGGTGTAGTCTACGGCTTTGTTGAGTGGTGTGGGCCAAATCACCTGCAGCTCAACATCGACAAGACCAAGGAGTTAGTGGTGGAAATTAGGAGGAGAGGAACACCTCTGTCCCCTGTCTCCATCAATGGTGTGGATGTGCAGTTTACCAGGAAGTACAAATACCTTGGCGTGTACTTGGACGGTAAACTGGACTGCTCCAGGAACGCTGAGGCTCTGTACAATAAGGGACATAGCCGGCTGTACTTTTTGAGAAGGCTCCAGTCCAACATCTGCAGTAAGATACTGCAGCTGTTCTACCAATTGGTGGTAGCCAGTGCCATCTTCTTCGCTGTAGTGTGCTGAGGCAGCAGGGCGAACGACAACAGGATTAACAAACTCATCACAAGCTCTGTCCTGGGGGCGGAGTTGGATTCATCGGATGTGGTCTTGGAGGGGAGGATGCTCATTCAACTGCGGAGCAGCTTGGACAATATAGCTCACCCCCTCCAAGACACACTAGTCAACCTTCAACAACAGACTGGTTCCACCAAGATGTAGTACAGAACGCCACAGGAGATCGTTCTTCCCTTTGAGTATCAAACTACCCCTTCAGTCGTGGGATAGACTATCTATTCAGAAAGATAATTTTTAATGTCTACCACTGTATTATTATTGATTGTTCCCATAACCTCAATTGCTATTTTATTGTAGCTAGCTCACCTTTCATGGTCTCATGGCTGCTCTTATTTAAATTCAAAATACTAGCCTTGGAGCTCACTCAAAATTAAGGTAATATTCAATTAGTAGTGGAATGCTGCTATCCAGAGGACTCTTCACAATGAGTTTAATCAATCCTACCTCATTGCTCCATACCAGGTCATGCATAGCTTCCTCTCCAGGCATAAGATCCTCATCTAGACTACTTTTGCCCATCAGGCATTTTTCAGTCCATACAGATTAAAATTTTCCATGATTAGCGGCATATCTTTCTAACAAGCTTCCATTATTTATTCCTTTTATACTGCCCTGTTAATAATTACTGCTTGAGTAACTGTTAATCCCTCTATTTCTCTTTATTATTTCCAATTTCCATTGAACGTGTTTCGACATCCTGTTTTCCTGAGTGTTGCTCGAAGATCATCGTTAATTTCTTCAACTCTTCCTGGCTCAATGTCCTTTTAAAATGACATCTATTTTTTAATATTCAGGAACAAATTTAAATCATCCAGCAGCCACGTGTTTGCAATGACTACCAGATCATGCTTATTTCTATTAAAACAGAGTTAATCAGTTTTGTTTTGAATTATACGTGCAGTAAGATACAGAGTCTTTTTATTACTTTCATGTATGCACTGTTTCAGTTCGTATTGTCCAACCATCAGGAACAGATAGTACATTTAATTCCTTAAATTTAATCTGCCATTCAGTGAGGTCATTAATTAGACATGTCCAAAGCTACACACTAGCATTTGTACAATATTCCTCAACACCAATTGTGAACATAAATCCATACATTACAAATGTAAAATTAAATGACATCAATTAATCAACAATTGTTGTCCACAGAAAAGTGCTCCAAATTCCTACCACCCTCTGCACGTTGAAGCATTTTCTAACTTTGCTCCTGAATATTTCTAAATATATCTTTTTGGATAGGATTCCCCAAGCAGCAAACCTATTCTCTCTCCAGCTACCAACTATCAGTTCACCTTAACATCTTTGAAATATCTATTCAATCATTCCTTATTCAACTAAAATATCTAATATTATATCTCATAAAAACATGTATTGTGAAATAAAAGAAATAGAAACTCCAAGGTTGCAGATTTGTGTTATGACCCAAAGAGAATCGCAAACATCTTTCAGGTGGATTACAGCATAGAGAAATGAAACATTAGTTCATAGTTCACGCCATTAAAATTTTTAAACTGTGAAGAAAATGTGGTCTACCTAGGATACAGGTGTCTTAACTTCTGTATTTACTCTGCAACAGAGAAGTGGGAAATTCTGCGGGACACCACGCATCGCACAGCCATGGCTAGCTTTGGGAAGAAGTGTGTCTATCTGCATTGTGTGTCTATCTTCAGTTTAAACCATCATCTTAGGGCTAAAGGAATCAAGGGATATGGTGAAAAAGCAGGAACAGGGTACTGATTTTAGATGATCAGCCATGATCATATTGAATGGCAGTGCTGGCTCAAAGGGGCAAATGGCCTACTCTTGCACCTATTTTTCTATGTTTCCATCTGCAGTTCCTTCCTACACATGAGTTGAGTGCCACCTTGTTTGTCTTTATTTAGATATCAGAGCAATCAATTGGTTCTATTATTGAATTATGATCCAGAGACTAAGACAAATGATAGAGATGAGTTGGAAATTCCACCAGTACATAAAATCATTGTGTTAAATAAATCTGTTGGTGTGGTGCGTAGGTCCCGAAACGAAAGAGAGGAGTCAGGTATTTCGAGAGGCACCTTTATTTATGTTCTCCCCGGTTGTAGGGAAGTCCACGAGAGAAAGATGGCACCCAAACCCTTGCCTTTAAACCCTCTGGTTAAGGGCCGCCTCTGGATTGAACCATTCCCGTGCCGAGGGGTTTGACAGTTAGGATGGCCCGACCCTTGGGAGCCGCCACAGGTCCCCCCTCCCCCAGAACCCGAGGCACGAAACGCACCGGCGGGCGCACGACCCGGCCGGACCGCGTGCGGAAGTCAGCCGACCGGGGGGCTGGCAGAGGCACAGGTGGAGGGACAGGTGGAGGGATTGGCGGGAGGACAGGTGGAGTGACAGGCGGAGGAAGCCGTGAAGGGGGGCGCCCTCGATGCCGAGGTTGGGCAACCAGCACCGGCTGGTCAATGTCCAGGTGTGCCGGCTTCAACCAGTCAATCGACACGGCGTCCGGCCGGCCCCCCATGTCCAGCACAAAGGTCGTCTGCCCGTGTTCCAGCACCCGGAACGGGCCCTCGTACGGCCTCTGGAGTGGCGTCCGGTGGGCTTCACGGCGCAGGAAGACGTAGGGGCAGTCCTGGAGGGCTGATGGCACGTGCGGTCGGGACAGGTGCGAGCCTGCCAACTTGCTCGCGAAGGTGCTTTAAGGTGGATGAGGGCGTTCCCTGCTGCCCCGGTGCCGACGGCACTAACTCCCCGGGCACCGTGAGTGGCGACCCGTACACGAGCTCTGCTGATGATGAGGCCAAGTCCTCTTTAGGAGCAGTCCGAATGCCCAGCATGACCCACGGCAACTCGTCCATCCAGTCCGGGCCGGAGAGTCGCGCCTTCAGCGCTGCCTTCAGCTGCCGGTGGAACCTCTCCACCAGACAGTTAGCTTGCGGGTGATATGCCGTGGTGTGGTGTAGCCGCACCCCCAGCAAGCGAGCCATGGCCGACCACAGCTCGGAGGTAAACTGTGGCCCCCGGTCCGAGGAGATGTGCGGCGGCACCCCAAAATGAGCAATCCAGTGCGCGGACAACGCATGAGCGCACGTAGCCGTGAAGTATCGGCCAACGGTATGACCTCCGGCCACTGCGTGAAGCGGTCCACCATCGTCAGGAGGTGGGTGATGTCCCGGGACGGCGGAAGAGGCCCTACAATGTCTACGTGGAGATGGTCGAATCACCGGTGAGGTAGACTGAACTCCCGGAGGGGTCACCAATGTGGTGCGTGGGTCCCGAAACGAAAGAGAGGAGTCAGGTATTTTGAGAGGCACCTTTATTTATGTTCTCCCCGGATGTAGGGAAGTCCACGAGGGAAAGATGGCACCCAAACCCTTGCCTTTAAACCCTCTGGTTAAGGGCCGCCTCTGGACTGAACCATTCCCGTGCCGAGGAGTTTGACAGTTAGGATGGCCCAACCCTTGGGAGCCGCCACATTGGAATGATAAACCTAAATCCATCAGATATAAAATCAGAAAATCTTGGAAAAAACAACTTTTGTTTTTATTTCTGATACTTTCATGCACCCCGTTTCCAGCATTCAGATTTCTAGCATATACGGTTTATTTTCATTTGATTTCTATGTAAGAAGGAAAAAATAAACCAAGTAATTACAGGATAGTTAATTTTAATCCACAAATTACTGGAATTCATTCTAAGGGGCAGTATAAATTTAGTTTAAAAAGGCGCAATTAACCAAGAACGTTTGGCATGGATTCTTTAAGGAGTGGTCATGTTTGATTAACGATTTTTTAAGCAATAAGGAGAGTTGATGATGGTAATGCCTTTGATTAAATCTACGTGGATTTGGGGTCATTAGGTCATAAGTTATAGGAGCAGAATTAGGCTATTTGGCCCATCAAGTCTATTCCGCCATTCAATCATGGCTGATCTGTATCTCCCTCCTAACCCCATTCTCCTGCCTTCTCCCCATAACCCCTGACACCCATATAAATATTAAAGGGCAGTCACAGTGGCGCAGCGGTAGAGTTGCTGCCTTACAGCGAATGAAGCGCCGGAGGCCCGGGTTCGATCCCGACTATGGGTGCTGTCTGTACAGAGTTTGTACGTTCTCCCTGTGACCTGCGTGGGTTTTATCCGAGATCTTCAGTTTCCTCACACACTCCAAAGACGTACAGGTTTGTAGGTTAATTGGCTTGGTAAATGTAAAATTTGTCCCTAGTGGGTGTAGGATAGTGTTAATGTGCGGGGATCGCTGGTTGGAGCGGACCCGGTGTGCCGAAGGGCCTGTTTCCGCACTGTATCTCTAAACTAATCAAGAATTTATCTCTCTGCTTTAAAAATATCAATTGACAGCCTCCACAGCCTACTATGGCAAAGAATTCCTCATTCACCACCCTCCGACTAAAGAAATTCCTCTTCCTTCCTAAAGGAACGTCCTTTAATTCTGAGGCTATGATCTCTAGTCCTAGGCTTGTGAAAACATCCTCTCCACATCCATTCTATCCAAGCCTTCCACTATTCGGCACGTTTCAATGAGGCCGCCCTTCATTCTTCTGAACTCCAGCGAGTTACAGGCCCAGTGCCCTCAAACGCTCTTCATACGTTAACCCAGTGAGATGCAAAGGGGTGTGTATATGGTTGAAGTCCAAAATATTACCGGGATGCAATTTCATTACGAAGTGCGAATTATGAGGCGAATGGTGTGATTTTAAGACTAGATGTGCATTTCGTAAATACTCCAAGATTCAAAGGTAAAAGATCGCTGTTGAGTCAGGTTCAAGTCTGAACAAGCTTCTTCAAAGATTGGTTATCGACTAGATTTTTTCAGCATTTAAGTAGTTAACAGATCAGAAATCCCGTATTGTTAAATCTTTACGAGCATGGGGGGGGGGGGGGGGGTATTTGGTCTGCTCAGCAAATAAAACGGGTTCAGCCTATTCTTTGTCCAATTCCGACCGTCTTCTTCTGACATCACCCTATTTGCATAGTTGAGACGTTTGGTACAGCCAATGAAATTTGCATTTGGGAGGAAAGCCAGCTCGGAACGATTTTCACAAGGCCGTGACATATTATCCGTATTCAGTTATTTCGTGCGGCCACTGTGGGAGTTGAAAAGCCTGTTCCACCGCCAGCAGCAAGGTAGGCTTGTTTCGAGCTAAGAACCTTTGTTGCACAAGTCTGGCGAAGTGGAGGACAAATCTTGTTCGCCTCGGCATAATATCGCAGCAAACTACCGAGCCACGATGTCATTGAACCAACTGAGCAACTCAGAAAACCAGAATTTATCTTTGTTCCACCTGAACTGTGGTCTGATTGTTCGGAACGGGATTTCTTTTGTGTAGCGGTATACCCCTGGTTAGCACAACGGTCCTCATTCCTCCCCCTGCCCAAGATTTTGATCCTCATCTGTTTAGCAGAAACTGGTGCGTAACCAGCATAACCGGGACACAAACGGAACCAATGCTGAATGGGTAACCGAGAGCCCATTCCTTGCATTAAATCACACGGCCGTCTTAAAAATCCAGGAAAATAAGCAACTTCACAGCACGGATGTATTCGCCGACGTAATTTGACCGTAATACTTACTCGAACCAAAATCTCAAAAAGTGGTCGGGAAAAGAGCACCGTTTTCGCAGGAGTAATGCTCACTATGGCAGCCTCGAACACCACTGTTTGTGAACAGGATGACTCCTTTAAGTATACATTGTACAGTAGCGTATACATAATGGTTTTCGCCGTCGGCCTCGTGTCAAACTGTGTGGCCCTGTATGTTTTGAGGTGCTCCTTAAAATTAAGAAACGAAACCATAACATATATGACAAACCTGGCCGTGTCAGACCTGCTGTTTGTCTTTACGCTGCCGTTTCGGATTTTCTACTACTCGAACCGACACTGGCCCTTTGGGGATTTGCTGTGCAAAGTTTCGGGGACTCTGTTTCTCACGAACATGTATGGGAGTATCCTCTTCTTGACCTGCATCAGCGCCGATCGTTTTCTGGCTATCGTCCACCCTTTTAAATCGAGAATGCTGAGGACGAGGAGAAATGCTATCATTGTGTGCATTGCCGTGTGGCTGACCGTGCTGGCAGGAAGTGTTCCAGCGACTTTCTTGAAAACCACCAATTTAATAGGCAATCACACAGAAACCTGCTTTGAAAATTTTTCCAACGATACCTGGAAGAAGTTTTTGTCAAAGATTGTAATATTTATCGAGATAGTCGGTTTTGTAATCCCGCTGTTGCTAAACATGTTCTGCTTTTCAATGGTGCTGAGGACTTTAAGACAGCCCATTACTCTTTCTCGTAGTAAGTTCAAGAAGAAGAAAATCCTGCGAATGATTGTTGTCCATTTCCTCATTTTTGTCTGCTGCTTTGTGCCATACAATATAACCCTAGTGATGTATTCGCTGGTAAGGACCGGAGCGGTGAGAAATTGCTCAGTGGTAACTGCAGTCAAAACAGTGTATCCCATCACACTATGCTTTGCTGTCTCCAACTGCTGTTTTGACCCCATCGTTTATTATTTCACTTCTGAAACCTTTCAGAATTCAATCAAGAGGAAGTCTAAGTCCCTAAGGCTCAACTCTGATTTGGAATCCTCGCACACTACAGGCTTCCTCGCCAATAGTTTGCGGACATTAAAATCTAAAACACTTAGTTTAGACTCAACTGTTTAGTAACCAAGTACAAATTCTTATCATCACATTTTGATGCACGCAGATTATTTCTTTGAGTACGTGACCTACTACACTTGAAAACTACAACATTAATTATCGCCACCGTCAGTGGGGTGTGGTTAATGGTTAGCAAACAAGAGTTTTCGGTCTTTCGTCTAGGATTGAAAACGAATGGTTTATGTAGCGCTACCGTGGAAGCCATCGGGGGAAAGTGTAAAAGGGATACGTTGACGATGTAATATCCACATATTTTTTTAATGTTCACATTTAACTCAGTAAAAACCAGGTGAATAACAAATCTTAAAATGAGGTACAAAGGAACCATAGCCAGAGAAAATTTAGATCCCAAAGTATTGCTTTTACTGAGATCACTCATTTAAGATTTCTCTAACGATGAATTGTACAGTAATTATTATTAAAGGCATATTTTTAAACATTTGTATCTACATAAAAATAAATTAATGTTCTAACATCATATTTGGTACATGTTCTGTGAATGCATACAATGAAACTTTGCAGTGCAATATTGCAAATCCAGCCAGGTAATTAACAATGGCAAGGATAAGAAACTGCAGATTCTGGTGAGGTGAAAGGTGGGACCACCTTTCCTTGTTGGTCTGGGAGGAGCGGGAGCGAGAGAAGAACTACGGGTCACAGAGGAGATGCAGGTGAGGGAGCCATCTATGACAGAAGGGGGGAAACTTACTAAAGAAAGACCATCCGAGACAAAAGCTGTCTTACAAAAGAGAACCATTGGCAATTTACAACACATAAAGTCTTGATTTGACTCAATGTTGTACCAATCAAGAATGAGCCATACTAATCCCCTACGTCTCGCTCTGAGACATCAACATGAATTACGAGCAGGAGTAGGCCACTCTTCCCCCATAAGTCTATACTATTTAATAAGATCATGGCTGACCTGATTGTAACCTAAGCTAGGTCACCTTCCTGCTGTAAACGTTAAGTTTTGTTTAGAGATACAGGGCGGAAACAGACTGTTCAGCGCACTGCGTCCGCAATAACCTGTTCACACTAGTTCCATGTTATCCCACTTGCATCCAACATACCAGGGTCATTATACAGAGGCCGATTAACCTACAAATCTGCATGTCTTTGGAAAGTTGGAGGAAGCGGGAGAACCTGGAGGAAACCCATGTAGTCACAGGGAGAACGCACAAACTCTGCACAAACAGCACCCATGGCCAGGGTGGAACCGGGGTCTCTGGTACTGAGACAGCGGCTCTACCGCTGTACCACAGTGCTCTCATGTTAATCAAGAATTGATTCGGGATGGAAGATTGCAACCTTCACGTGGTCCACCCAGGTTCGACGAATGCAATCAACTTGGCGTGCACAATCAAATAAGATCAAATAGAACAAGTTGTCCCACAACTTTAGGCTGTGCACGCCATACGCAAGAAGAAGAATTGATTCGCTTCTATCTTAAGAGGAAATGCTAGTGCTTCGATAGTCCTTTGAGGAGAGTACCACATTCATAAACATAAAAAAATTGCTTCATGTCATAAATCAGGGGTCGGCAACCTACGGCCTACGGGCCGAATCCAGCCCGTAACCCAAAATCAACCGGCCCGCAGGCGTATTTTTTTCCTGAGGACTTCCGTCATCTCCGGTTCCTGGAAGGTGATTTCGGACCGAGGGTCGGGTGAAACTCGCTGAAAAAGACAGCCATAGCCCTGCGTGATCCTCCTCCCGGGTCCGAGGCCATGGCGCCCAGGCGCGATAACACAAGGAGGCCTGCGCTGATGGCCCGCAATGGCTGAGTAAAGCGCCAAGTTCAGGTTGTACCGCATCCTGCGCAATGCCACCGGCATGGCCGCGCACCGTCTGTATCTGGGCTTCACTGTCGGGATCGGGGTTGTCAGTAGGCCAGGGACGAGTGAGTACGATATTTGAGCCACCGCCTTCAGGACAGAGCCAAGGCAATGGTCCGTAGGTGCGCCGTTCGTGAACACCAGTAACTCGGGGCCAGGCGTCCTCGAAGGGGGGGAATCCATGTGTTTTTGATGCCCGCCATCCGGGGCAGGATCCATGTGTGCATGTGATAGATGTGGCCCGCCATCCGCTCACAGACATGGGTCCTGGCCCCTATGCAGAACAAGGTTGCCAGCCCCTGTCTTAAATGGCTAACTTTTTAAAAATAAAAGTGACTTGTTCCAGCATTCTGTAAATGATAGTAGTCATGTTTAGTATTAGTTGCATATCCTTTGCATGCAATGACTGCGTGAAGTCTGCGATTCATGGACATCACCAGTTGCTGGGTGCCTTCTCTCGTAATGCTCTGCCAGGCCTGTATTGCAGCCATCTTTAGCATATGCTTGTTTTGGGGGCTAGTCCCCTTCAGTTTTCTCTTCAACAGATAAAAGGCATGCTCAATTGGGTTCAGATCGGGTGATTGACTTGGCCACTCAAGAATTGACTATTTTTTAGCTGTGAAAAACACCTTTGTTGCTTTAGCAGTATGTTTGGGATCATTGTCTTGCTGCAGAATGAACCGTCGGCCAATGAGTTTTGAGGCATTTGTTTGAACTTGAGCAGATAGGATATGTCTATACACCAGAATTCAATATGCTACTACCATCAGCAGTTGTATCATCAATGAAGATAAGTGAGCCAGTACCTTCAGCAGCCATACATGCCCAGGCCATAACATCCCCACCACCGTGTTTCACTGATGAGGTGGTATGCTTTGGATCTTGGGCAGTTCTTTCTCTCCACCATACTTTGCTCTTGCCATCACTCTGATATAAGTTAATCTGCGTCTCATCTGTCCATAAGACCTTTTTCCAGAACTGTGGTTGCTCTTTTAAAAACTTCTTGGCAAACGGTAACCTGGCCATCCTATTTTTGTGGCTAACCAGTGGTTTGCATCTTGCAGTGTACCCTCTGTATTTCTGTTCATTAAGTCTTCTGCGGACAGTGGTCATTGACAAATCCACACCTGACTCCTGAAGAGTGTTTCTGATCTGTCGGACAGGTTACATTTACATTTCTAGATGCTTCCTTCCAGGCCTTTTACTGTATTAAGCTCTCATTGTCTCACAAGAGTTTCCCATTTTTGCCTTTAGCTATTGTCATCTAAAAGGCAGTCCAATATTATATTTTATGGAAATATGAAATACTTCCCAATGCTTTAAGACCGATTTACTTCCATATACCTTTATTTACACTGAATGTTTGCTCATTCACTTCTCAGTGTAATGAATGGCCTTTATTCTTTTAATCTTTGTCATTTTTCAGTCTAAATCCATCTGATTTATACCACCACCAAAAAATACCCTTCCATTTGCCCAGCTTCATTTCCTAAAACTAAAGCCAGAGTTATCCCCTCCCTTGTTGGGCTTGCAACAAATTGGATAAAAATGTAATCTTGAAAGCAATTCAAGAATTTTGTTCCTTGTTCATCTTTTGTGCCACCTGAGCAATATGCGGACAATTAAAATCTCCCACTATTCTTGCCCTTTACTTAATGGCATTTGTTTTAGTTTTGGTTTGTCAGAAATTAGATTACTTATTTGCGCTCCATTCTCCCTCAGACTGTTTGAAGGTTCGTAGTACATTCCCAATAATATGACTGCCCATTTTCTATTGTTTACTTCAACAAAAAAAGGGAAGGTCACATTATTGGGAATGTACTATGGACCTCCAAACAGTCTGAGGGAGATTGCTTCTGCAAATAAGCAATCTTATGTCTGACAAAAACAAAATTTAGTTGCATTTAATGAATCTTCTAACATAGCCTTCCTTCTGACAGCTGAGATTATTTATTGTCACCCATATAATAATAATAATAATAAATTTTATTTATGGGCGCCTTTCAAGAGTCTCAAGGACACCTTACAAAAATTTAGCAGGTAGAGGAAAAACATGTAAGGGGAATGAAATAAATAGTAGAGACATGACTAGTACACAAAGTAAAGACAGAATTCAATACAAAACACAATATGAGGCAATTAATGCACAGATGAAAAGGGAGGGGGACGTGGGGCTAAGGATAGGCAGAGGTGAAGAGATGGGTCTTGAGGCGGGACTGGAAGATGGTGAGGGACACGGAATTGCGGATCAGTTGGGGGAGGGAGTTCCAGAGCCTGGGAGCTGCCCTGGAGAAGGCTCTGTCCCCAAAACTGCGGAGGTTGGACTTGTGGATGGAGAGGAGACCGGCTGATGTGGATCTGAGGTACCGTGAGGGTTGGTAGGGGGAGAGGAGGTCAGTGAGGTCTTGTTCACTATAATACTTACAGTTGGGTATATACTACTTAGCACAGCCAGACACTATGTATATTTTTAACCTTTATTTGCTCTGTTGGAGTGTTGGAGACCCTCAGCGGGTCAAGCAGCATCCCCGGAGAACATGGACAGGTAACAGATCAAGTTCGGACCCTTGGGACACAGTTTCTGTGTCTACCTGGTCCTATTGAGGCCTATACAGGTTCCTTCTCTGGAACTGACCCAAGGTACCTACAATCTAAAGCCCTAATTCCTGCAACATTTGACAAGCCACTTATACACTGATCAGTGCACTTATACACTGATCTGTGGTACTAGAAATAATCCAGAGATAACCATATTTGCATGCTGTTTCTCTTTCCTAATCTACTGGTTTAATCTATCTGACTGGTTAGCACGCATCAAGAGCTTTTCACTGTATGTCGGTACATGTGACAATAAACTGAACTGAACCTGCAGGATCTCATTCCACTTTCAACCTATGTTGTTTGTACCTAGAAGGGCAATGTCCTTTGGCTGCTCACAATCCTCCAACAGAATATTTTGCAGCTGATAAATGATATAGTTGATGCTGCCATCAGAGACAACATACTATCTGCAACAGTATCAGCAACTGCAGAAATAACCATCTGCTTCCCTCAAGGGTCTTACATTACCAACCTGCTTCTTTGTATTTATCTAGCAGGCATTTATTCCTCCTCTCACTGCACTCTCTTGAGCTGTGTGGTGACTGCTTCCAAGGACATGCTATCAGGTCCTGTATTGCTTAAGAATATTCAGCTTCATAAATGGACCATTTGATGGCAGCTGTTGATCAAACTCTAAATATTAGAGCTCAAGTTATACCATCAGATGTAATCTCCCACACATTTGTCCAAGACAAGAGTCTGAGTTGCCTTGTCATATCTCGTTCTGCTTAGATTAGCACGTTATACAGGAAGCAGAATTATTAGTTTGGTATTGTACTCAACTTTCTAAATTAATTTATCAATCCTGAGTGAGAGATCATGAGGGATTGTCCAACTGCTGCATATGCAATGCAGATTTAAACAGTTATTGAAGCACTATGCTACAAATTACTCTCAACTATAGTTCACAACTAAAAGAAAACAATTTAAAGAACAGCTATCATAAAGAAAGCTATAATAATTTAATTGTTTAACTATGTCATCCTTATTACAAGTATAATACAATTTTAGACAGTTTAAATTTATATTTTCTTTGAAATGTCATTATTATGAACAGCGTAGGTAATTATATTCACTTCTAATTAGATCAGAAATATTTCCTTCATATGGAAGTAGATTCTCTGTTATTTTACAACTGAATTATCTTACATGTGGTAGTAGATTCTCTGTTATTTTACAACTGAATTATCTTACTAGGTAGAATTCAATCAGAGAAAAATAAGACCTCTGAAGTGATCTCTAAACTTCATCAACACCTTCCAATCTACCTCACCAAAACACTACATTTATCAGTAACAATGTAAACATTTGACACTCCTCCCAGGTACTTAGAATCCCAATGGTAACAGCAACTTTATGTATATTTACTCTCTCTCAGAAGGGCAATTTTATTTAGAAAGTCTGCCGTTCCTTCATACACATGAATATTTTTGATTTGTTTTATCTGATAAGATGAGGCTATGGTTGCCACAGCACCAAAGTAAAGATGCATTACGATAAATGGAAATGAGAAAGCAGATTAATTTTAAATTGCAGAGGATGCAGGGGAGAGATTAGAATAGAAAATAGGTGCAGGAGAAGGCCATTCGGCCCTTCGTCCCTAATCAATAACCCGTACCTGCCTTCTCCCCATATTCCACTAGCCCCTAGAGCTCTATCTAACTCTCTCTTAAATCCATCCAGTGATTTGGCCTCCACTGCCCTCTGTGGCAGGGAATTCCACAAATTCACAACTCTCTGGGTTCACAAATTCACAACTCACCTCAGTCTTAAATGGCCTCTCCTTTATTCTAAGACTGTGGCCCCTGGTTCGCCCAACATTGGGAACATTTTTCCTGCATCTAGCTTGTCCTTTTATAATTTTATATGTTTGTATAAGATACCCCCTCATCCTTCTAAACTCCAGTGAATACAAGCCTAGTCTTTTCAATCTTTCCTCATATGACAGTCCCGCCATCCCAGGGATCAATCTCGTGAACCTACACTGTACTGCCTCAATCACAAGGATGTCCTTCCTCAAATTAGGAGACCAAAACTGTACGCAATACTCCAGATGTGGTCTTACCAGAGCCCTATACAACTGCAGAAGAACCTCTCTACTCCTATGCTGAAATCCTCTTGTTATGAAGGCCAACATTCCACTAGCTTTCTTCACTGCCTGCTGTACCTGCACGACAACTTTCAGTGACCGGTGTACAAGGACACCCAGGTCTCGCTGTACCTCCCCCTTACCTAACCTAACCTAATTGAGATAATAATCTGCCCCCTTGTTTTTGCCACCAAAGTGGATAACCTCACATTTAGCTATATTATACTGCATCTGCCAGGCATCTGCCCACTCACTCAACCTGTCCAGGTCACCCTGCAACCTCCTAACATCCTCTTCACAGTTCACACTGCCACCCAGCTTTGTGTCATCCGCAGACTTCCTAGTGTTGCTCCTAATTCCCTCTTCCAAATCATTAATATATATGGTAAACAGTTGCAGTCCCAACACCGAGCCTTGCGGCACTCCGCTCGCCACTGCCTGCCATTCTGAAAAGGACCCGTTCACTCCTACTCTTTGCTTCCTGTCTGCCAACCAATTTTCTATCCACATCAACACCCTACCATGTATACCATGTGCTCTAATTTTAGTCACCAGTCTCCCGTGCTAGACTTATCAAAGGCTTTCTGAAAGTCTAGATACACTACACCCACTGGCTTCCCTTCATCCATTTTACTGGCTTCCCTTCATCCATTCACATCCTCAAAAAATTCCAGAAGATTAGTCAAGCATGATTTTCCTTTCATAAATCCATGCTGACTTGGACCAATCCTTTTACTGCTATCCAAATGTCCCATTATTACCTCTTTAATAATTGACTCCAGCATCTTTCCCACCACCGAAGTCAGGCTAACTGGCCTGTAATTCCCCGTTTTCTCTCTCGCTCCTTTCTTGAAAAGTGGGATAACATTAGCCATCCTCCAATCCACAGGAACTGATCCTAAATCTTTTGAACATTGGAAAATGATCACCAATGCGCCCACTATTTCTAGAGCCACCTCCCTGAGGACCCTGGGATGCAGACCATCAGGCCCAGGGGATTTATCATCCTTCAGTCTCATTAGCCTACCCAATACTATTTCTCGCCTAATGAAAATTTCTTTCAGTTCCCCGACTCCCTTAGATCCTCTGTCCTCCCGTACTTCTGGGAGATTGTTTGTGTCTTCCTTAGTGAAGACAAATCCGAAGTACCTGTTCAACTCTTCTGCCATTTCCTTGTTCCCCATAATAATTTCACCAGTGTCTGCCTTCAAGGGACCCACATTTGACTTTGCTATTTTTTTTACCTTAACATATCTAAAGAAGCTTTTACTGTCCTTCTTTACATTCCTGGCCAGCTTCCCCTCATACTTCATCTTTTTAGCCCGTATTGCCCGTTTTGTTTCCTTCTGTTGTCCTATGAAAGTTTCCCTATCCTCTGGCTTCCGGCTACTCTTTGCTGTGTTATACATCTTTTTTTTTAGTTTTATTCTACCCTTAACTTCCCTTGTCAGACACAGTTGCCTCCTACTCCCCTTAGAATCTTTCTTCCTTTTTGGAATGAAATGATCCTGCGTCTTCCGGATTATGCACAGAAATTCCTGCCATTGGTGTTCCACCGTTATTCCTGCTCGTATCCCTTTCCAGTCTACCTTGGCCAGCTCCTCTCTCATGCCTTCATAGTCCTCTTTGTTCAACTGCATCACTGATACTTCCGATTTAACCTTCTCCTTATCAAATTGCAGATTAAAACGAATCATATTATGATTACTACCTCCAAGCTGTTCTTTTACCTCGAGTTCTCTTATCAAATCTGGTTCATTGGACAATACTAAATCCAGAATTGCTTTTTCTCTGGTCGGCTCCATTACAAGCTGCTCTATGAATCCATCTCGGAGGCACTCTACAAACTCTCTTTCTTGGGGTCCTGAACCAACCTGATTTCCCCAGTCTACCTGCATATTGAAATCACCCATCACCACAGTGGCATTACCTTTGTTGCATGCCAGTTTTAACTCCTGCTGCAACTTACACCCTACATCCGGGCTACTATTTGAGGGTCTGTAGATAACACCAATTAGCGTCTTCTTGCCTTTGATATTCCTCAACTCAATCCACAGTGACTCTACCTCGTCAGTCCCTATGTCTTCCCTCGCAAGGGACTGAATTCAATTCATCACCAGAAGAGCTACCCCCCTCCTCTGCCCACCTGCCTGTCCTTTCTATAGGATGTATAACCCTGAATATTAAGTTCCCAGGCCCGATCCTCCTGTAGCCGCATCTCAGTAATCCCCACAATGTCATATCTACCAACCTCTAACTGAGCCTCAAGCTCATCTACTTTAATTCTTATACTTCGCGCATTCAAATACTTGTATTTCCTTACGCATCTCACCATTCACATCGATTCCTATTACACTTTTGGCACATCAGATTGATAGGATAAAGATTATATCTGATGGAGTGAGTGTACAATTGCCAAGCTGATAAACTGTTGAAGAAGTTAGCTGGTTATCTCCCTGATGAGGCAAGGCCAAATAATTTGGTGCTGTGGCAATCATTGCCTCATCAGGGAGATAACCAGCTAACCTCTTCAATGGTTTATCAGCTTGGCAATTGTACACTCACTCCAGCAGAGATATAACCTTTATCCTATCAATCTCTCCCCTGCATCCTCTGCAATTTAAAATTATTCTGCTTTCTCATTTCCATTTATCGTAATGCATCTTTGGCCTGAACTATTTACATTGGTACGCTTTCCATAAATGCTGCCTGATCTGCTGAGTGTTTCCAAAACTTATGCTGTTACTGAATCTGACTCTTTAAAAACATTTCATATCATTCCTGAATGAAGATCAAGTTTAATTAAGTTATTGCCCTTAAGGTGCAGTGAGTCTATTAGAACCACTATAGCCCTTCTGTAGTAGCACTATTTCCATTACTATTGCAATGGGAGTTTCAGAATTTAGACCCAGAAAAAAGGAAGGTGGTGGCAGACAGTCATGGATCTAATTTCCTGGGGAAATGTTTCTTTCATTTCTTCCAGCATTAGTGTCCCAGTCCACTTCTGTCTTCTACCTGAAATCATGCACAGGACTGCCTTGGTAAATCTCTTGTTTTAGTCGTCCCTTTCCTCAAACATATTTATTCCTTACTTGACTATCTGTTCCCTTTAGGTTCAGTCCCTTTCCACTCATCTCCGTGGCACCCCTAATGCACCATTTCCAATTTCCTGGTCTCAAAAGGTTGATCTTTATGATGATCTATGTCCAACCCACATCAGGATGGTCTGAGGGACCTGGAGCAGAGGCCTCCACGAACATAATCATTTGCCTGGCTGAACTCACAATGAACAAATTCCTCTTCGCCCCTGCTCACTTCCTCCAGATCAGAGGTGCACTATTCTCCTGAGCTACAGTTGTCATTTTGTGGGATTGGTACAATCATCTTTGTATCGATCATACCTAAGCCCATTGTCACTCTTTTTCTGTTACAGTGATGACTGCATTAGTGCTGCCTCCTGTACTCATACAGAACTCGATAATTTCATTAATGTTGCTGCCAATTTCTACCCAGCCCTCATCTTCACATGGTCTATCTTTGTCTCTTCCTGCTTTTTCGGTTGCCATCACAAGAGATAGGCTGTCTACCAACATCTATCAAGCCTATTAAACACCACAGCTCTCTTGACTACACATCAGTCCCACCCCGTCTCTTGTATGGACTCTATTCCATTCTCCGAGTTCCTCCATCTCCATTGAATTTGACTCCGGATGCAAGTAGTGGAGGGCTGCGGAAGCCACTGAGCCGGCCCCTGCTTGTTCCCCTGAGGACCGGAGAGGAGGTGGAGGAAGTCTGTGATGGCGGTCATAAGAGTAATGGCTGGTAAGAGTGTGAACTGGAGTCTTACTTCCCTCACCCTCAAGGTCAGTTGTGGGAGATACCCCAAAGGCACAAAAGCTGAAGGTGGCCGGGCGAGGAGAGGGACGACGGTTCACTGGATGATCTGGCTGGGGGTGATGGCTGGAGGCACTGAAGCAATGTGGGGCTCGCCAGGATCGGGCGCTGTTCCAGGGGTCTGATGGTGCGGACCAGACTGACTTTGAAAAAGGTGCCAAAAACTGGCGATGCTTGCATGACGTCTCAATGGACTATTTCTATACATTAATTGGGTATGACAATACCTTATGCAGACAAGGAATTTCTCTGTACCTATGTACATGTGAAAATAAAGAACCATTGACCAATGGCTCTGAAATGTCTTTCCCCTTCTTGAACCAAGGCTTCTCCTCAAACACGGTTGACAAAGTCCTTGATTACATTGCACGCCTTTCCTGTCGCACTGCTCTCTCTCCTCTTCACCAGCACAGGATAGAACTTCCCTGGTTCCCACTTTCCACACCATCAGCCTTCATATTCAACAGGTCATTCTTCACAATTTCTGCCACCTTCAAAGAGATTCCATCATGAGGCACACCTTCCCCTCTCCTCCCTTTCCAGCATTTTTGCAGACATGTTTCTTTGCAACTCCCTAGTCCACTCTTCCATTCCTACCCACTTCCCCCACTTTTTTTTTTACAACACTTTACCCTACAATCACATTTATCCTTTCACCTCTTACCTTTCTACCATCTAGGGACCCAACTAGTCTATAGGAGAAGCTGGGAATTACTTTCACATCTTCCATTTTGGTTCACTGCAGTCAGAGCACATGCATTCAGTCCGCAGGGCCAATCTTGAGCTTTCCCGTTACCCTTAATTCTCCATCCCAAACTCACTGTGACCTTTGTCTCAGCAACTGCACTGACATTACAAGGCCCAATACAATCGTGTGTTTCATCTTCCATCTGGGCATAATATTAAGTTCTACAAATTGACGTAACTTGATTTCTGTTTGTATCAGTTGGTCCATCTGTAATCTTGGCTCATCTTGGTACTGCCCCCCTTTTTTGAAGTTTTCTTTTCCTCCAGGTGTGGAGGACAAGCCTAGCTGGAATGTCATCCTGCTCTGCATTTTGCAACTCCTATATTATTTTGTCTAATCATATAACCATATAACAATTACAGCACGGAAACAGGCCATCTCGACCCTTCTAGTCCGTGCCGAACACGTATTCTCCCCTAGTCCCATATACCTGCGCTCAGACCATAACCCTCCATTCCTTTCCCGTCCATATAACTATCCAATTTGTTTTTAAATGATAAAAACGAACCTGCCTCCACCACCTTCCCTGGAAGCTCATTCCACACAGCCACCACTCTCTGAGTAAAGAAGTTCCCCCTCATGTTACCCCTAAACTTCTGTCCCTTAATTCTCAAGTCATGTCCCCTTGTTTGAATCTTCCCTACTCTCAGTGGGAAAAGCTTATCCACGTCAACTCTGTCTATCCCTCTCATCATTTTAAAGACCTCTATCAAGTCCCCCCTTAACCTTCTGCGCTCCAAAGAATAAAGCCCTAACTTGTTCAACCTTTCTCTGTAACTTAGTTGCTGAAACCCAGGCAACATTCTAGTAAATCTCCTCTGTACTCTCTCTATTTTGTTGACATCCTTCCTATAATTAGGCGACCAAAATTGTACCCCATACTCCAGAATTGGCCTCACCAATGCCTTGTACAATTTTAACATTACATCCCAATCACTCTCTAATTGTTTCCAATCACTCATTGACTACATAACCTTGTTTACACCCAATACCCATTGTCACCCCTATTTCATCCTGTCAGAGACATTGTTCCTCCCAAGCAGCTTAACAAGTTTCTTTTTGTCTATCTGCCAGTTCTGATGAAGGATCTTCCACTTGAAATATAACTGTTTCTCTTCCCACAGAATGTGGCCTGATCTGCTGAGTATTTCCTGAATCTTTCATTTTTATTTTTGATTTGCAGCAATTTTGTTCTTGCTTTTCACCAAAAGAACAACCAATATGTACTCAACAAGCTCCCATTAATACCAGTGTACCAGCTAGATAATAACTAGATTAGCTATGTTGATGAATTCATTTTCAGCTATTTAATTCATGTAAAATTAAATGTAGGATCCTGATGTAAATTTCTACACAAAGGTATAGATTACTTTATTTTCGGAGGAATTGTAAAAGAGACTGATGTGTTGCACACTGAATGTCTCTATTTCTATGCTTATGAAGGGAGGATGATCATTGATGAAGTGACTTAAGGTGACTTGGGCTTAGGATACACAGAGATTCTCCTGTAGTCCTGTCTTCAGGCTGGAATGATTGACCTCTAACAATTATAACCATTATTCATTGCACAAGATATGATTTCAAACATTGACTCCTTTCAAGACTCATTGATTTCAGTTTTACAAGGGATCCTTGTACAACCCGCCAATGGCCGCGGAAGTCAACAACTGGAATGGACCTGCCGGTTCTGGCCGGGCAGGAGGCAGCAAATTCGACCCATCGATCGGCACGAAAGTTCCGATGAGGTAGAGATTGGCCGCCTTACCTGGCCTAGACGCCACATTTACAGGGGGACTTGAAGTGCGCGTGGATCTGTATACGAAGAGGTTGGACAAACTTGGATTATTTACAATGGAGTGTTGGAGGCTGATGGGTGACCTAATAGAAAATATAAATATATATAAATATAGAAATAGATACAATTATCAGAGGAAAATATAGGGTGGACAGTCTGACTCTTTTTCCCCCAAAGTGGATTTGTGATAGACTAGAGAGCACAGCTTTATTGTGAGAGAGGAAACGTTTAAAGGAGGTGTGTGGGGAAATGTTTTTATTTACCCAGAAATTGATGGGTGTCTGGAATGGAAACATACACAATAGAGGCATTTAAGAGGCTTTCGATTAGTTTAACGACATCAATTAGGGCCCAGACGTGTTTTGCGCTGTTTTGATCTATCTTCTAACGAATGTGGTTAATGTGCTTGCTACTGTTTTATGCACAGTATAAAAGCACAGTAAAGGATCTCCCATAGCTATTCTAAAAGTATGAATATTAGACTCGACTTTATCTATCTTGACAACTGTCTTTAAGCCTGTCATACTAGAAGCAGAATTCATAGATAAAGGCATCAAATAAATAGAAAGAAGTTACTAGAAAATTGTACATTGCTGAAGAAAGAGAGAGGAAATGTGAATTATAAGCTGGAGCCTTTAACAATTCACGCCTTTCAACATCTTCTCCTGAGCTAAAGGTGCAAAGCTAGAGATTGACATGCTGAATATAGCACCAGTTTCGTCATCCTAATCAATCTTGGCCACACAAACTAGGCAGCAATATCAAGAAAAAAGTAACTCATGCAAGCACATGGCACATCAGAGAATACAAAGAGTTGCCAAGATTAGAGAGGGAAAGGAGAATAGTGTGAGAATTCTGAGATACAGGGAAATCACAGGAAACAACGGAGGAAGGAGACAACGTGCAAAAGTTCTTCATATTTCAAAATAAACACAGTGGATGAGATAATTATCGAGTTGAATGACTTATTTTGAGAGTTTGCACCACAAAGTTGAAGTATACATACACTGGAATGGTTGATAGAAAATGGTTGCTTAATTAATTATGAAAGAATCTTATCTTTAAATGTGGATATCATCTGCACATAGTTGCAACAGTAATTCAGTAAACTGCCCCCTCGGGTTGAAGAGATATAGTCAATAAACACTGACATTTCAACAACATTCACATCTGAGAAACAAATTTTAAAAACTTTAGAATTCTATTCTAGAGAGATGTGGGTGCCGAGTCATTAAGTACATTGATGACTTTGCTAAGTAGATTTTTGGACCTCTGAGAAATTAAGAGTTGCGGTATGAACAAGAAAGTAGATTTGAAGGGCTAACAATCATGATCTTACTTAATGACAGAACATCCGGAAGTGGCGGCGCTGTTGAACAGCTGCGGCTCGCCTGCAGTCCGTCTGTTTTTACTTTTTGTTGTTGTTTTTTTTGTCTTGTTTTAGTTAAATTTTAGTTTATTAGGTTGTGTTATGGGTGTGGGGGGGGGGGTGAAACATGTTTTTTTGTCTCTTCCTTCGGGGGAATGCGACTTTTTCTTGTCGTATCCCCCTTCTCTGCCTCCGTTTGCGCTGAGGCCTAATGGCGGAGTTGGCGGCCTCCAACCTGCGACCGACCTCGAGGCTCCGGAGGCAGAGCCAGCCAGGACTTACAACGCGAGGCTGGCCGACTTCGGGGCTGAGGCGGCGGCGGCCCGACTCGCCGATGCGGCGTTCCAGCTTTCGGCAGCGGCCCGACTCGGAGCTGAGGCTGCGAGACTCGGAGCTGAGGCAGCAGGACTCGGAGCTTTCGGCAGCGGCCCGACTCGCTGAGGCGGCGGGACTCGGAGCTGAGGCAGCGGGACTCGGAGCTGAGGCAGCGGTTGCCCGACTCGCTGAGGCGGCGTTCCAGCTTTCGGCAGCGACCCGACTCGGAGCTGAGGCTGTGGCTGGCCGACTCGGAGCGGAGGCGGCGTTCCGGCTTTCGGCAGCGGCGACATCACTACGGAGGTCTGCTGGACTGGAGGGCGGCATCTTCGGCCTGGATCGCCTCAGCGCAGAGGGAGAACAAGGAGGGAAGAGACAGAGACTAAGACTTTTGCCTCCATCACAGTGAGGAGGTGCTTGGTGAACTCACTGGGGTGGATGTTAATTTGTGTTCATTGTATGTTTTGTTATTTATCATTATTGTGTGTGACTGCAGGCAACGAAATTTCGTTCAGACCGAAAGGTCTGAATGACAATAAAGGAATCAAATCAAATCAAAAGCTCTTGTGGTTCAATGGTCCAGTTTTTGCTATTAATGCTCCACTTTTAGCTTCCATGTCTTTAGTTACCATGACCCCAAAGCTGTAGAATTCCATTCCATAACCACTCTGCTTCTCTCTTCTTGAAGCAACTCCTTAAAACTTACCTCTGCTCAAATGTCATCTCTCCCAGTATCTCCTTATATATCTTATCAAAAAGGTTTATCAGAAGATGGTCCTGTGAAATTTTGTCTGTGCTTTTCCAACAGAGTGTTGGTGTTTACTTTTTATAGAAATGTTACATCTGGATTTCAAATGAGTTGCTTGTGGCTAATATGCTGATAACTGGCCTCTCTGAATGTGCACCCTCATTATCTGCAAGAGATAGGAACATGAACTTCCCACAGATAACAAAAGATGCAGATGCCACTGAGGCCAACTGTTCTGTAACCAATAAAACTTCTGCCACAAAAATTAATATAAATATGCCCTGTAATGTTCTAAAACTATTAACGCATTAAAATAACATAATTGACTGATGTAGACAGCAATGATGCATTGTCTATTGTCAAAACAAAAGTTATAACCCAACAAATGTTGCCAAAAATCAAATGCATTTTTAATTCAATTTTTCTCTTTCTACTGAGATTCTAATTATTTACAAATAATTTCTCTTTCTACTCTGATTCTAATTATTTACAAATCCCACATTATCATTGTTACTATGTTTGACCTTTGGGATAAGCTAACTTTCTGTATGAATACTGTGTTCATTACTTAAGGCATCTGATCTCATCTATTTACCAAACTCAGTTTCTTCTTACATACAAGAAAACACATACAGGGTCCATTAAAACATTATGTACAGTACAAATCTATTTTGGCCAAGCATCGAGTCCCCAATGGCTTGTACTATGGGCTTATGGTCAGGACCTACAGTTGTTGTGGTCAGACATTGATAATATGAGGGGTTATAGGCTTGAAGCCAAAATGTTCACATGAAAACAAATCAGGCAAGAGGTGAAGGCTAATGATATCTCTTAAATAAAACAAAGCCCATTATTTTTGACAATACATTACAGGCTATACAAACTATAGAATTTTGCATTGGAGATTCACAGGGATTTCCCAGGACTATGTTCTGTTTGTTAGGAGAATTTGGCTAAATTTGGATTGTCTTTTGAAATTGAGGGGTAATTTAATTGAGATGAATACAATTCTGAGGTTCAAGGACAGATTCTCTATCTCTTTATAGTCTTGTGTTCTCTTCATAACTTACCTTTCTCCCTATGTTTGTGTCATGGCTTCAAATTCAGTGTTATCATAGCAGTTTTTGTAGCAAATGTAAAACTTTACCAGCCCACCACTGTCCCTGTGGAATACCAATCATTTCTTTCTGCTAATCTGAAAAAGACCCATTTGTGCATATTCCGGGTCCTCATAGCCTGTCGCTCTCAATCTGTGCCAACATGTTATCTCCCAAAACATGAGCTTTTATTTCCATAGTAATCTTTGATGTGGCAATTTACTATATGCCTTTTGGAAAGTTAAGTACTATTTATCTTTTAACAACAGCATATTATTTCTTGTAAATTATTTTTTTTAATGAGTATAACAATAAAATGATAAATTGCATAATTTCACAAGAGATATGGAAAGGTAAAGAAGTTATAGAAAGTTAGTAGGTTTAGTTTTGATACCCCTATCTTACAGTAGATCATTTATTCACTTTCATCAACTGTTTAAAAAAAGAATACAAACTTTTCATATTTTGTTGGGGCTGGAAGGTTAGAGAGTTAAAGTTTATAAGCTTGCCTAATGGAGGTCACCCTGGGGTGGGGAGGGTTGGGAAGCTGCAGAAGATTCATCAAAGACTCTTGAGTCAAATTCTGGAAAGACTTATTTCCAGAATTGTATAAAAAACAAATTGGGATTAGAGAGGATTATGGTGCAACATTGAATACAATTCAAAAAATGATTGGAGATGACTCAGAAGATATGCTTCATCATGGTTGAAGTGGACTTGCATGAGCATGTATCAGTCAGGCACCATGAATCTGACAGAGTTTTTGAGGTAATTTACTTATATGACTCTAACCTATCAGCCCCTCCATCAACCAATCTATTACCCAACCAACTTCCCAATTTAACTAATGGTTTCCCAGAAAATTACTGCTTTGTCTTCCAACATGGTTTCCCCTTCCTCCTCAGCAGCTCAATAAAGCTAATACTGGGAAGACCAACAAATTTGAATGCTCTTTTATTCCTTTGGGATTTAATTTTAAATTCAATAAAATATGAAATAAGTGAACCTAATAACAACTGGGGCAGCACAGTGGCGCAGCGGCAGAGTTGCTGCCTTACAGCATGGGAGACTCAGGTTCGACGCCGACTATTATTGCTGTCTGTACAGAGTTTATACTTTGTCCCTCTGGGTTTTTTCCGAGATCTTCGCTTTCCTCCCACACTCCAAAGACGTACAGGTACAGGTCTGTAGGTTAATGGGGGGTGTGTGTGTGTGTGTGTGTGTGTGTGTGTGTGTGTGTGTGTGTGTGTGTGTGTGTGTGTGTGTGTGCGTGTGTGCGTGCGTGGGGATCGCGCGGGGATCGCTGGTCGGTGTGGACTCGGAGGGCCGAAGGGCTTGTTTCCACGCTGTTTCTCTAAACTAAACTCATCCCAATCTACGGTACACAAAAAAGCTGGAGAAACTCAGCGGGTGCAGCAGCATCTATGGAGCGAAGGAAATAGGCAACGTTTCGGGCCGAAACCCTTCTTCAGACCCCAATCTACCCTCCCTAGCACCTGCCTAATGACATTGTAATCTGCTTTGCCCCAATTAATATCTTCCCCCAAATTACAGACCCATCCCTATTGAAAACAATCTTAAAACTTTTGGAGTTGTGATCACTATCTCCAAAATGCTCTTCCACCGTAACACCAGTCATCTTGCCAGGCTTGTTTCCTAATACAATGTCCAGTATGGTCCCTCCTTCATGCAGAGGTGATCCCAATGGTCAAAACTTCTGAATCAGTCCCCCACACCAACTGCTCAACCATGCAATCATCAGCCATATCCTCCCATTGCTGCCCTCACTAGCACATCGCACAGCTAGTAATCCAGAGACTACCACCCTTGAGGTCCTCCATTTTAACCTTTAACTTTTCCTACTAATGTCATTTGTGCCAATGTGCACGATTTCTGGCTGCTCACAATGAATAACTAAAACTGTAAACAATTCCAAATGTCCTTTCCACTATTTCTTATCTTCAGAGGTAACTTAGATATACTAATTGTTATTTGTTGGGCCATTTCATCCAGAGGTCCTTTGCAAATACTTTAAAGTCAAGCGAATGAATATTTTCCTAGGTTCCCTCACGAGAACTAAGGAAATTACTTCAAAGAATCTTACCAAGTTCCACAATGCACTGTGGAACACAAGCTTCCGGGGATGCACGCAACTTAGTTTGGCAACTGCTCTGCCCAAGATCACAAGAAATTGTAGAGAGTATTGGATACAGCCAAGTCCATCATGCAAAGCAGCCTCCCACCTGTTGTACTTGTGAACGGGGTAATTATACTCATGCCAAGATTGATGGTCAGGTGTCAGAGACTATGGGGAGAAGGCAGGAGAATGGGGTTAGGAGGGAAGATAGATCAGCCATGATCAAATGGTGGCGTAGACGTGATGAGCCGAATGGCCTAATTCTGCTCCTATCACATATGTAACGTTTTTCTTTGTATCTCAGTACGTGTCAATAATAAACCAATAAACTCTGTTTTAATGAGTGCAGAAAGGTTTGTCAGCAGCACCACCAGACACGCCTAAAAATGAGGAATGCAAATGTGCAAATAGCAAATAAAAAGCATGCAATTGACAGAGCTAAGCACCTCACAAGTAACAGATCTGCTCGTAGCTCTCCAGTCCTGCCACATCTATTCATGAATAGTTAAAACAGTCAAGCTGCTGGAATAACTCAGTGGGTCCGGCAGGAGGACATGGCTAGGTGGACAAACAGCAGGAGAGCAGCAGGAATCAGAGGGGAGGATCGTGAGAGAGGGTCTCACAGAACTAGTGTCGGAGAGTGGTGAAGAATTTCTTCGAAGTAGGCATACCTTGATAGATGGTGGTAGACACTTAAACATCTAACAGGTAATGGTGGTTAAAAGAACACATTCCTCAGTTATGGTGGGATCAGCAGACCACGGCTTAAGACAAAACTATCCGCTGTCCATAAACTTAGGTGAATTAGCCACATGTGCTATGGCTTCATGAGCAGGTCAGAGGCCAGATATCCTGCAATGAATGACTCACCTCCTTAGACCCAGCAGAAAATGTACAAGCACAAATTAGTGTGATAGAATACTCTCCATTTGGCTGGATGAGCAGCATCAATAACACGGAAGCTTGACTGTACACGATCCACATTTATTCCCTACAGCACCAGCTACAATATGTATAATCTCCATAATGCACCGCAATCACTCATCTAGGCTGTTCTGACAACCCCCACCATGAGAAGGACAAGAATTTGGATGCATGGGAACACTACCACTTCTGTATTCCAAATCACATACACTGAATAGATATCACTTTTCCTTCATTATTGCCAAGTAAAAATCCTGGAAGTGCCTCCCCAGCAATGAGGGTACAAAATGGAATGCAGCTGCACAGACAGATGGCTCACCGCCATCTCCTCTAGAGCAATAGAGATGGGCATATATGCTGGCCTTATGAAAAAATGAAACCAAAATCCTTTATTATCGCTTCTCAAGCAACTGTTATTTTGTCACATGTATATTTCCATATTTTCTTATGAAATTTAAGTGTCATTTTAGCCCATTGAGTCTAGCAAAATCACATACATTTTCTGCGTAACCTATTCTCCCCATATTCCCATCAACACACCCCTAACTCTACCACCTACTTACACACAAGTGGAATTTACAGGAGCCAATGAACTTACAACTCTATTGGCTGTCACACTGTGCCACACTAAACGTGGCCGGAAATCATAGAGCATTTTTCTCTTGACCTAAAGAAGTGTGGTCATCTCACCAGCTTTCACTGTATTCCCAGTCTTACTCCCAAGCTACAACAAATTAAAAGTTCTATTGAAAATTAACTCAATCATGGACATTTAACAGTTAACAAAGGGTTCAATTATATAACTTGCCTTTCAAAATACACCAGCTTCGCAATAAATTGTACAAACAGCATCTGACCAAAGTTCAAATGCAAAACCCTGGAAAAAGCATAATTGAAAAGCAAACTAACTGTTATATGTTGAATTTTCAATAGAATCAAATACAACTGCATTTCAGGGCTCAGACAGAGCATGATCAATCTACACTCAAAATGGTAAATACTAAACCTATCTGGCATGTTCATACTTGTGGTTGTGAGTAAACCTTTTCATTTCACCTTTGCACTTTTAAATGGGTAGGGCTTTGAGTCAGCTTTGATAGTAGCTCAACAGATTAAATAAATATTAATTAACCAGCAATTCACTTGCAGTAACTTATACGTACTCCTTCCAGTTAAAAAGGAAATGTCAACAATATCAACTGAAGCAAAACATAACCTGCACATTGAAATTGAAACTACCAGCAGCATTCTAAGTCTATGATCCCTGATTCTACACATCCGGGCCTTGGGAAGCTACATCATCATCTATCTGGTCAAGCCCTCTGAATGTTGTGCATTTCAATGAGATGACTTCTCATTCTTCTAAACTCAAGGCCTAATGTGCCTAATCTTGTTGCACGACAAACTGGCCATCCCCGATGTGCCTAATCTTGTCGTACGCCAAACAGCCATGCATTCATCTACCTTTTCCTCCTGTTCTTATTCTCAGGAGCACATAGCACTGGATGTAATCTGCAAAATTCTTTCCATGAGCACCTGCTTTTTAATTTCCGCACAGAGGCCCGACATCAGAAGATCCTTCGGGTGAACCCTCAGGAAGCATCTGGATCTAATCATCTGAAGCATCTGGATCCTTCAGGTAAACCCTCAGAAAGCATCTGGATCTAATAGTATACCAGGTCGTGTTCTTAAAATTTGTGCAGATCAACTGGCTGGAGTTTTTGTGAACATTTCAACCTCCCATTACTATAAGGTCTGAGGTTTCCACTTGCTTTAAAATGGCATCAATAATACTGGTGCCCAAGAATAGTGACTACCGACTGGTGTCATTAACATCTGTGGTGATGAAGTTCTTTGAGAAGTTGGTTATGGTGCATGTTAACTTCTATTTCAGCAAGAACCTGGATCCACTCCAATTGGCCTAACGCCACAATGGGTCAACGGAGGATGCAATCTCTCTGACTCTCCACTGGACTATTTAGACAATAGAAACACATACACTAGGGTGTTGTTCATAGACTACAGCTCAGCATTCAACACTATCATCCCCATCCAAACTGGTTACCAAGCTCAAGGAACTGGGTCTCTGTAGATCCCTCTACAACTGAAACCTCAACCTCCTCATGAACAGACCACAATCAAATTGGCAGCAACACTTTCACCATCAGGAGCACCTCAAGGTTGCATATTCAGCCCCCTGCTCTACTCACTCCATACTCATGAATGTGTAGCCTGACAGTTTAAATTCCATGTTTAAATGTACCAACGACCATCGTTGTTGGACGAATCACAAATGACGATCAGTTGGAGTATAGGAGGGAGATTGACTGACTGTCCAAATGGTGCCAGAACAACCTTGCTCTCAACGTCAGTGAAATCAAGGAATTGATTGTTGACTTTGGAAGAGGGAGGATCTGCAAATCTGTCTTCATCGACAGGACAGTGGTGGAGAGAGACAAAAAGTTGGAAATTCCTGACCGTGCTTATCTCTGAAGATCTGTCCTGGACCCAGCACATTGATGCAATCATAAAGAAAGCCCATCAACGCATTAACTTCCTTAAAAGATTGAGGAAATTTGGTATGTCAACAAATACTTTCTTGAACTTCTACAGGTATACAGTAGTGAGCATATTGACAGGTTGAATCATGATCTGGTTCTGCAAGGGCGGAACGGTAGCATAGTGGTAGAGTTGCTGCCCTTACAGTGTCAGAGACCCGGGTTCGATCCTGACTACAGGTGCTGTCTGTACAGAGTTTGTACATTCTCCTCATGACCTGCGTGGGTTTTCTCCGGTTTCCGGTTTGTAGGCTAATTGGCATGGTAGAACTGTAAATTGTCCCTATTGTGTGTACGATAGCGTTAATGTACAGGGATTGCTGGTCGGCACAGACACGGTGGGCCGAAGGGTATGTTTCCACGCTGTATCTCTAAACTAAACTAAATTCAATTGCCCGGGAAGGCAGAAGACTGCAAAAAGTGGTGAACATGGCCCAGTCCTTCATGGGTACTGACCTCATTTCCCTCCTGTCATATGGTATTTACAGAGTACCTGTACTATCTTGTACCTGTTGTAAAAATTTCATTGTTTTGTTTCGGAACCTATGGCAATGAAGCACTCTTGATTAGAGTAATTTGTGAAATATGAGACTTAATCCAAAAGGTGAAAGATCAGTCATCAGTTGCAGTTGGGTTTGGATGCACTGGATTCACAAGTTATTTGCGCTCATTCAACAATCGGAAGGTATATTGCTGTTATACCGACTTCAAGTTTGGGTTAGTTTGATGTCAGTGAGCCTACACGTGAGCACTACATTATTAATGCTATGTTTCACTCTGGGAGCATCTAAGTGATCCAATATTATTTGCTTCCATGATGTGATGTATATGTAATATAAATGCCAGCACCTCTTGAGGCCAAAAGCAGAAGCTGGTAAATGTGCCTGTGCCTCGAGACTGAGGTTAGGTGACCTTCTAGAAGTTTTGGTTGGTTGTTCAGATTAAATCTTTCTTACAAGATGGCGGAAGTGTATTCATTGTGCTAGTCACCACCGGGCCTTACAGCAGACACTACACATGAGTCTGGTAGGTTATAAAAAGTGACTGAGCAACACTGTTTTAATTAAACTATTAGATGGCAAATTTCTGGAATCCAAATTATAATATGAAAATAGCTTCACTCCAAAATGATTTTTTCAAAGAAGTGATTCACTAGCAATGCAAAGGTTCAGTCTACCTGAACGGAGGTTCCCCTCTTTCATCATAGATGAGGCCCTCACTAGGGTCTCCTCCATATCCCGCACCTCCGCTTTTGTTCCTCCTCCCCCCAGTCGTAACAGGGACAGTCCCCCTTGTCATCGCCTTCCACGCCATCAGCCGTCGCATCCAGCACATAATCCTCCAACAATTTCGCCACCTCCAATGGGATCCCACCACTAGCCACATTTTCCCATCTCCACCCCTTTCCGCAGAGACCGTTCCTTCTGCAACACCCTGGTCAAATCGTCCCTTCCCACCCAAACCACCCCCTCCCCAGGTACTTTCCCCTGCAACCAGAGGAAATGCAACACCTGTCCCTATACCTCCCCCCTCGACTCCGTCCAAGGACCACAACAATATTTTCACATGAGGCAGAGGTTCACTTGCACCTCCTCCAACCTCATCTACTATATCCACTGTTCATGGTGTGGACTCCTAAATATCAGCGAGACCAAGCGCAGGCTCGGCGATCGTTTTGCTGAACATCTCCACTATAAACCCACTGACTCCCATGACTACACTTCTTCCCACCGTGCTTCCTGTAAGGACTCCATCCCCTACTCCCAATTCCTCCGTCTACGCCCCATCTGCTCCCAGGATGAGGCGTTCCACACCAGGGCATCTGAAATGTCCTCATTCTTCAGGGAACGGGGGTTCCCCTCCCCCACCATAGATGAGGCTCGCACCAGGGTCTCTTCCATACTCCGCAACACTGCTCTCTCTCCCCATCCGCCCACTCGCAACAAGAGCAGAGTCCACCTAGTCCTCACCTTTCACCCCACTAGCCTTCACATACAACAAATAATCCTCCGTCAGTTTCGCCACCTCCAACGTGACCCCACCACTCGCCACATCTTCCCATCTCCCCCCATGTCTGCTTTCCGCAAAGACAGCTCCCTCCGTAACTCCCTTGTCAATTCTTCCCTTCCCTCCCGCACCACCCCCTCCCCGGGCACTTTCTCTTGCAACCGCAAGAGATGCTACACTTGTCGTTTTACCTCCCCCCTCGACTCCATTCAAGGACCCAAGCAGTCGTTCCAGGTGCGACACCTGCATCTCCTCCAACCTCATCTATTGCATCCGCTGCTCTAGATGTCAGCTGATCTACATCGGTGAGACCAAGCGGTGGCTTGACGATCGTTTCGCCGAACACCTCCGCTCGGTCCGCATTAACCAACCTGACCTCCCGGTGGCTCAGCACTTCAACTCCCCCTCCCACTCCATATCCGACCTCTCTGTCCTGGGTCTCCTCCATGGCCAGAGCGAGCACCACCGGAAATTGGAGGAACAGCACCTCATATTCCGCTTGGGGAGTCTGCATCCTGGGGGCATGAACATTGAGTTCTCCCAATTTTGTTAGCCCTTGCTGTCTCCTCCCCTTCCTCGCTCTCCCTCAGCCCTCGGGCTCCTCCTCTTTTTTCCTTTCTTCTCCCCCCCTACCCCCCATCAGTCTGAAGAAGGGTTTCGGCAGAAACGTTGCCTATTTCCTTCGCTCCATTGATGCTGCTGCACCCGCTGAGTTTCTCCAGCTTTTTTGTGTACCTTCGATTTTCCAGCATCTGCAGTTCCTTCTTAAACACCTCCACTCAGTCCGCCTAAACCTACCTGGTTGATAAACACTTTAACTCCCCCTCCCATTCCCACACTGACCTGTCTGTCCTGGACCTCCTCCATTGTCAGAGTGAGTCCCAACGCAAATTGGAGGAACAGCACCTCATATTTCATGGGCCGTTTACACCCCAGCGGTATGAACATTGACCTCTCTAACTTCAAGTAACACTTGCTTTCCCTCTCTCTCCATCCCTTCCCAGGTCACGTACATTTTATCTGTTTACTTTGTTACCTTTTCCCAGCTAGCAATGATCTATTCTTCATTTTCCTTCACGTTCATTCCCTTTGTCCTATTTTCACACCTTACACTTCCTTATCTGTGTATCTCCTTCTCCTCTGACATCAGTCTGAAGAAGGGTCTCGACCCGAAACGTCATCCATTCCTTCTCTCCAGAGATGCTGCCTGTCCCGCTGAGTTACTCCAGCATTTTGTGTCTATCTTCAGTCTAATACACAGGATCATCCTGGTAACTGAACACCATTCATTTGGAATTCTATCCATGGAAACTACTACTCAACATTATACATGAAAAGCTAAATACATTTTAAAAAGTAGTATGGATATATCTGTTTTGTAATTTACTCATTTCAGACCACATTATATATTTTGAATAAATGAATAAATGCCAATTCAATAAATAAGAAACTTGACCTGTACACCAAAATGAAGTGAATGTAAATAGCTTTGTATTGTTTTGTCTTCCCCATTCCAAAACTACACACATTCTTTTTACTCTCTGATGAGTCATTAAAGGGATGACAAGTTCCAATGCTTTACTGTAAAAAATGGGAACAATGGCTTCCCTTCCCTCATTCCTCAATCCACTGTGTTTATTGACCTTCTTGACATCAACAGCTCCTCAGCAGGAAACAGAGGACAGAATATAGCTTAGAGCATGATTCAAACCCAGATGTTGAAGCTGACAATGTCATCCTGTTGTTCAACCAAGCACATAGTGCACATTAGTTTTGTTTAAAAAAAAGTCAAATGTCTTTTTGAAGCTCACAAATAGCCTGGCAAGTAGGCATGAAAACAGGCAAATATCCAAAATCCAAAAACCAAAATTGACACATTAAAATAGCAAAGCACACAAGAAACAAAGGGAATAAAAATAGTACAGAGGTCAAGTTGGAATATTAAATTTTCCTTGCCTCAATACAATTACTACATTGCAAGGAACTCCATACAATAGGCGAGATAACTGATTAGATTTAAAAATAGGATGTCTGTTACTTATTTTGTGGTCTCTACAATCTAAATAGCAAGTATTAATTCAGCTACTTTGATGACTCAATAGATAAATGGATAGTGCAGTAAAAACTCATTTAATAACTTACCAGCAAAAATTACAGGTTCATTTTATGGATTTTGACAGGAAAAATGTCAAAATAGAGCAGTGCATTATATGTAAGAATAATCTTAATCCAGAGAAAGCTTCTTCTTGAAAGCTTTGGCTGAAGTTCAACAAGAGGGAGGCCTGACTTCACAATGCCCCAGATTTAAACATATTCATATATAAATAGGCTGTTTCTACTAAAACATAGGTACTGAAAAGGTGAATTAAAAACTGCATTAAATAATGAATCGATCATGTCTGAACAGATTTGCATTTTCGGCCAGTCATATAGTACGGAAACAGGCTATTCAGCATAATTCATTCATTAGTTTAGTTTATCAGTTTAGTTTATTGTCACGTGTACCGAGAAACAGTGAAAAGCTTTTGTTGCATGTTAACCAGTCAGCAGAAAAAACAAAACATAAGGGTATAACTTTTAGTGCAAGGTAAAGCCAGCAAAGTCCGATCAAGGATAGTCTGAGGGTCATCAATGAGGTAGATAGTAGTTCAGCACTGCTCTCTGGTGTGGTAGGATGATTCCGTTGACTGAAGCTGGGAAGGCACTGTCCTGTATCTGGAGGTGCACGTTTTAACACTTCTATACCTTTTGTCTGATGGGAGAGGGTAGTGGGAATGGCCAGGGTGCACCTCGTCCTTGATTATGCTGCTGGCCTTGCCGACGCAGTGTGAGGTATAAATGGAATCAATAGAAGTTTGTGTAGTGGTCTGGGCTGCGTCCACAATTCGCTTCAATTTCTTGCGGTCTTGGATGGAGCTGTTCCCAAACCACGCTGTGATGCATCCTGATAAAATGCGTTCTATGGTGCATCTGTAGAAGTTGGTGAGAGTTGTAGATGACATGCCAAACTTCCTAAGCCTTCTGAGGAAGAAGAGGCATTGGTGTACTGCTTCTAAGGAAGTAGAGGCTTTGATGTGCCTACCAAGATGCCCCATCTAAACTATTCCCATTTGCTTGGTTTGGCCCATCTATCTATCTATATATATATAAAACTGTGTGTGTGTGTGTGGCTGTGTGTGTTTCTGACTTGTGGCTGTCAGCCTTTGATTCATTGCCACGACAACACCCGACCCACAAACGCCCTGATTTTTTCCATTTCGGTAGAGATTTCACTTTTCATTCCAAGTATCCACTCCTCATTAAATTTTGTCGTGTTTATGTACATTTTTTTTAACCAAATCCTTCTCCCTCCCCCCGCCCCCCACTCACACATTTTGTCACCTCCTGCTGGCCAGCGACCATAACGGCTGCTGGCGCCCGCATCTCGCCTCAAAGACGCCATTTAAAAACAGCCGCACTGCTGATTCCTGAGCCGCTTGAGTTGGAGGACCACGTCTCTGGTGGGGGCTACGGGTAAGGTACGGCTGCGTTGGGGGAGCAGACCCAACTGGTCTGCACTTGGTCTAGTACCCTCTAAATCTTTTCTATCGTGTACCTATTCAACTGATTTTTAAATATTGTTATTGTACTACTTCTTCTGGCAGCTCGTTCTCAAAGTTGCCCTCAGGTTCCTATTAAATCAAATCTTTCCCCTCTCACTTTAAACTGTGTGTGTGTGTGGCTGTGTGTGTTTCTATCTAGTTCTTGATTACCCTACTCTGAGAAAAAGACTATGCACTCAAAAGTTTTTTGAGTATGTGTGTATGTGTATAAAGTGTGTGTATATAGTGTGTGTGTGTGTGTGTGTGTGTGTGTGTGTGTGTGTGTGTGTGTGTGTGTGTGTGTGTGTGTGTGTGTGTACACTGAACTTTATTTTCTCTCTCGTTTATCATATTGTTTACAGTGTACTATGTTTACATATTCTGTTGTGCTGTAGCAAGTAAGTATTTCATTGGTATATCTGGGACATATGACAATAAAACATATTGACCCTATCCATATGACCCTATCCATGCCGCATAGATTTTATTCACTCCTCAGTTTCCTCTTCTCCAATGTATTAAGTCCTAGCCTGCCAAACCTCTCCCGAGTTCAGGTCCTCAAATCGTGGCAACAATTCTCAAATCTTCTCTACACTCTTTCCAGCTGAATGGCATTTTTCCTAGAGCAGGGTGACCCAAAACTGAACATAATATTCAAAGTGCAGCGTCATCCATATCTTGTATTATAGCATCTCAACTTCCACTCTCAATTTCCTGACTGATGGAGTCAAGCATGCCAAAAGTCTTCTTCATCACCCTGTCAATCTGAAATGCCACGTTTAGAGAAATATGTACTTATACTCCGTACATTCCTTCCCTTTTATCCCACTAAAGTCCCTACATGAAGTATCTGCCCTGGATTAGCTTCCCAAAACGCAACACTTATCCAAACTAAACTCCATTCCTGGGGTGGAAGATTGCAACCTTCACGTGGTCCACCCTGTATCGACTAGTGCAATCAACTCGACGTGCACAGACGGAAGATCAAATAGAACAAGTTGTCCAACAACTTTGGGTTGTACACGCCACACGAAAGAAGAACTCCATTCCTTGGCCCATTTCCCCAGCTGATCAAGATCCTTCTGTAACTCTTAATAACCATCTTTACTGTCCAACATACCAACATATTTTAGTATCATCTGCAAAATTACTGATAACGTATTGTCTTTCTGCTGACTGGTTAGCAAGCAACAAACAGCTTTTCACTCGGTACACGTGACAATAAACTAAGCTGAACTAAACTGTATTGAACTAGTACAATTACATCCAAACCTTTAGTTTAGTTTAGAGATATAACAGGGAAACAGGCCTTTCGGCCCACTGGGTTCGCGCCGACCAGCGATCCCTGCATATTAACACTATCCAACACACACTAGGGACAATTTTTACATTTTTACCAAGCCAATTTTACCTACAAAACTGTATGTCTTTGGAGTGTGGGAGTAAACTGAAGATCTCGGAGAAAACCCACGCAGGTCACGGAGAGAATGTACAAACTCCATACCGACAGCACCCATAGTCGGGATCGAACCCGGGTCTCCGGTGCTGCAAGCGCTGTAAGGCAGCAACTCTACAGCTGTGCCCTGACATAAGGCTTTTGATATAGACAGAGCTGCCAAGTTTTGTCAGAGCATTTCAGTATTCTAGTACCTGAAAATCAGTATTTTGCTGAGGAAATCAGTATTTTTACGCGGTGTCATTTTGCTGAAAAAAAATGTTTTTTATGTGCGGTCATACCAATGAAAGAGTACAAGAATGCATAACTTTGCTACCAATTGACATGTCTTTTATGCACCTTACTTGTCAGTGCATTCATTGCCATCTCTTGGTATGCTTCTGTTTGAACGGCTGCATCCTGCTTTTAGCAACAGATGATGATGTAGAAGCCATTTTGGAAGCCTCCCTCTCCCTCCCTCGCTCTCCCTCCTTCCTCTCTTTCTCTCCCTCCCTCCACCTTTCCCTCACTCTTCCTTTCTTTTTTTTCTCCCTCCCTCTCTTATTTCCTCCCTGCCTCTCTCCTTCCCGAACAGTCTGTGACCCATAGCGCTGTGACCATAACGCTATGTGTAAAGCCCATAGTGCTATGTATAAAGGCAATAACGCTCCAGCTGGTAGCGCTATAATTAGAACCTATTTCATTTAAATTCCCATGCGCTAAACTGATAGCGTTGTTTAAACCTCTAGCGAGACAGGCAGATCAAAGCTCACAAAAATAATCATCCAGATCTTGACATTTTAAATGCTAATTGCGGTGCAGGCGCGAAGGGCCGAATGGCCTACTCCTGCACCTAATTTCTATGTTTCTATGTTTTAATAGATTTAATCTGCTATAATTTTTAGAGGTACAGTATGATTTTTTTATATCCTTACATTTTTTAAGCAGCAAGATGAAACAGGAAGTCGGGCCGATTTTCTTTTAATCCGTATTTTCCGGCAATAAATACTCAGGCAATAAAGCATGCAATAATCAAAGTGATAACGATAAACTGGATGGACTTTGATCTATTTTATTCCAGTGACTATCTTTTCTCGTCATGGCTCATCGTAAAATGCCATTACAGTGGTGACAACATTAGAATTAGTGGCACTGTAGGTTAGAATAACACAGAAAACTGGCAAAAAATAATTTGACCGATTGTGCTTCAGGACACATAAAAACAATGGCAGTGGCAACAAAAAATAAGTAATTAATCACAATTGTGGAGTAAAAGATTGCTGCAATCATTACTATTAAAACACAAGTACTTGTGCTAAGACACCAGGATATGCACTCAACCAAGAAAACCAAGCCCAAAGCCAAAGCAGTATCTAAATTGCTTATACAGACTTATGCTGAGGACAATAACTAACTCCATATGCAATAATCAGCTACCTACATGTTAAAAAGCACATTAAAACAAATGATTGTGCAGATGTATATTATTGGGGTTATCAAGTGGGCACCTCCTTTCACTGGTTTTTCGTTGAGTTAGGCCCACAACATCTCAGGAAGGCTCAACAGTTGGCTATTTTAACCACTAAAAATTATTTTTCAAGGCAGATCTTTTTTTTGCATTAGTAATCAATTATGTCTCCTACCAATTATAGGATGAACCAACCACAAACAACACTTTCAAAATCAACAATTTTGTTAGTGAGCTCATCATGAATTCAGTTGCATAACTTCACATTTACTAACAGCAACACACCCTCAAAATTTGGGATCATTGTACTTGTACCATTTTTATAATGTATGATTCTGCCAGCCTGACTGTTACCAAGAGATACCAAGTATTCACACATTTGTGCATTAAAAACATGCTGCCAATCTTTGCAACCAAGAATGTATGAAGAGAGTGTCAGGCAAACAAATAAAACTCTATGGATATCTCAAAACTGGTGTATCGGAGGCTCAAAAAAGGCATTGAACTTCTGCATGTCAGGTAGCAAGCAAAAATTAAAAAAACTTTCCGATTATTTTTACCATACTGAATATATCCAAGTAAAAGATAAACAAAGATAGGTTTGTAAATTTTACTTTTAAAACATAATCTTGAGAATTGTTAATCTCACAAAAAAACAATGATTGTAGATTTCACTTTGTGGATAGCTGCAAGTTTAAATCTACAAAACTGCAAGCTGTGTTCACAATTTTCAATAATTATAGATCTAGAAAAATCCAAGTAACCTCTCCATTTAAGCTCATTAACAAACATCGTCATCTGCAAATAGGGAAAAAAACTCACCGACTGCCAAGCAATAGACTCCATGATCCTGTGTTCACATCTTTCCACGTGCTTGATCATCTCTCGGGTTAGATTTGGTTCTGCTTTAATGAAGCTCTCGATAACTTTATAAAACTCATAAGCCTTTATGTTGAATACGCGAAGGATCCAGGGAAAGGAAAGGTCAGTTTCTGTTTGAATGCTGCTCTTCAATGAAACATTCCCTATAAAGAAAATTTAAAATGTTGTACATCCAATAATTTGATAAATGTGCAAGCTACCTTATTTACATTTGATGTTTTACGTTATTTTTTTAAACGTTTTAACATCCCTTTAAAGAAATAACTTACCATCCACACTAAGGATTAAGGGCCACTCATCTCTCTAGAGCCTCGGATATTTCTGCTTGGAATGTCAGGGGGATGGGACCATAAACTAGCATTGAACAGCATTCAAAGAATAAGGCAAAGTACCAAATTACTCAATTATTGAAATTCAGCAACATAAATATTCCCATGTTATTCATGAAGTAGGGATAGGAAGCTTCATTACTAACCTGGGATAGGTCAAAACAGACGTCTATCCCATTTTGAAACATCACATCAATATTTTTCCAGGAACATGAGGGAGTGGACAAACCACGTTAAACAGACAGGTAAACACTTCACAAGATCATGTGATAGGAAAAGATTTAGACCATTCGGCCCATCAAGTCTACTCCGCCATTCAATCATGGCTGATCTATCTCTCCCTCCAAACCCCATTCTCCTGCCTTCTCCCCATAACCTCTAACTTCTCTAGCATTTTGAAGGTTCAAACAAGTCAACGTGAAGAAATCTAAATGGTGCGCATAGAAGAGCATATATTTCAGATATTTCTATATAAATGTCAGCATGTTTGGGATTTCCACGTGTGCCGAAATGGATAACTCTCAAACTTGCTGATAGCACTTAACCAGTGACTCGATTACTGTACTCCACTGCTGGAATCCAGCATTAAAGCACAGTTTTGTGGAAATTCGGAAGTTTCTACTCCAGGGAATCCACTCAACCTACTGCTTTCAATGCTCCCAGTAAGAGATCTGTGCAAGGTTAATTGCCGCCATGAGCCACTGATTTTGGAAACTGGAGTCAATAAGTGTCTTACATGAAGGAACTGAACAAGATCAAGATTACTATTTCATTTCTAGCTACCGAATATATTACATAACAGCACCTGGCAGTGGGTGGTGTAACAAAATTAAACGTAATTACAGCAAAACCGTCACTAAACCGTCACATAAAGTCCAATAAGTTTAAAAGAAAAAAACTTTACAAAACACATTGTCAACATATGCTTCAGAGTTGGAAAATTGCAGATTTCAAATCCTATTCTGAAATGTCGCAAACAAAGTCATGGAATTATGTAAGGAAATCATTTGAGCCACTGTGCCAGTTGGTTCTTCGACAGACCTACCACCAAGCCCCATTCCCCTTGTTTCACCCACCTAAATGTATTATTCTAGTTCCTTTTTAAAAGTTAAACCTGAACCTCCTTCTACATTTTGTTTAAGGACTACATTCTAGAACACAATTATTTGCCGTGCTCCCTCATATTTAGATAGTTACATGGTGTCAAGACAACAACCTCTCTATCAATGTCAGTGAAACAAAAGAGCTACAGTGCCCTACATTATGGAGGGCCCGTGGTAGACGACGACATCATGGTTGTGCAGTCTCATGTCTTGTGGATCAAGTGTGGCTGATGAGTCCGATGCGCAGTGGGGACACATGAAGGCCGTGTGAGAAGATTTAGGGTTGCAGCCTTCCTCCTGTCTCTGACACTAACGAGTCGGCTTTGGCGATTATCTTCGAAACTGCTGACTACCTTCCTAATTGTTGTACGCCAGCCAGTCGTGTCACTGGCATGGGTTTCTAGTTTATTTGTGGCTAGGCCTGCGTGCTGGAGGTGGTCCGTGATACAGTCTTTGAACCGTTTCTTTGGGCGCCCTGGGTTCCTTTTACACTGTGACAGAATTTCGTACAGGAGTTGACGAGGCATGTGGGATGCCATCCAGATCACATGGCCTGTCCATCGAAGCTGGGCCTTTATGATCATTGCTTCGATGCTTGGGAAGCCAGCGGTCCTGCACCTCTCAGCACTCAGAATAATAAACCAATATCAATAAATCTTCTGAATTTTTGCCAATGACCTTTTGTTTCCTTGTTTGTTCTTAACCTATCCAGAAGATTGCATAGCTGCAGGGAACATAAAACTAATGTGGTGCAGGCTTGAAGCATCTCTGGAGAAAAGGAACGATGGCTGTAATGCGTGGGAAAGATACTAAGTGTGGCGTGACGGAGGGTCGGAGCGAATCACGGGCCCCGAACAGCAGCATCTCTGGAGAGGCGGAATGGATGACGTTTCGGGTTGAGACCCTTCTTCAGGAGGGTCTCGACCTGAAACGTCAATCCATTCCTTCCCTCCAGAAATGCTGCCTGTCCCGCTGAGTTACTCCAGCTTTTTGTGTCTACCTTCGATTTAAACCAGCATCCGCAGTTCCTTCCTACACATGTTCCTTCCTACACATTCGTGCAGTTCCTTCCTGCACATTGACCAGTTAAATCTGTCAGCCTGTGTTTTTCCAGGAACTGCTTTTATAATTTGTTGATTGCTTATTATTCTACCACACCAAAGATTAAAGAGTGAACTTTGGTATCATGGCCATGTGTAACATGTTAGTCCATAAAACTCATGAGCCCCACACTTGAACTACACAACTGATCAGAATGCAAAAAAATGTTTAGCCACAGAGTGCTCACTTCTGGATGATCAAACTTTGAAACATTCCAGTAGCTTAGATTGTTTGCAAGGAATTTATTTAAATTAGTGTTTTATAGGAAAAAACAAGTTATTTAATGTCAAGAGTTTTGTTTTGGTTCGCCCCATGGTGCAATAATTCTGCTTAATCCCTGGCGTTTGAAAGTTGAACAGTATCTACATGGTAACTACAAAAGTAAATACAGGTTGTACAACGATTGGCCAACTAGACAAAGCGACGGGAGGGGGAGGTGGTCTAGCGGAAAGCGAACAAAGAAAGGCTGACAGGTAGAAGCAGCAGCTGGTGGGAGGGGTGGGAACCACATAGTGACCAAGCGCGTTTGTCTGTAGCGGCAGCCCGAAGAAAGCGCTGTCGCAAGGGGCTACAACGCAACAACAGCTGTGTCACCGGACTGTGCGGTAGATGAAAAAGAACTCTCTGATGCACCTTGCCAGTTGGGAGCGAGATCGGAAGCCTGGGTTCTAAACAGCTGCAAAGACAGTGGGAGCCAGGGATGGGTCGGCAGCTCAATTTATTCAGTTTACATTTAGGGGGTCGGAAAATCAGCTTTCAATCTGTACCATTAAATGCTCTGATAGACAGATTGAGCAATTTCTTAATTTTTCAACCACAGAACTGATGTAACCGAATGAAACTACCAAGAGATTAATTAGACCATATTTTCGATATTCCATTTATTTTTGAAATAATCCTGCTGCAATTATTGAATAATATAGGATTCATTATAATTCCACGTGTTAGCATTACTGCTAGCAATATTACGATTAAACTGCCTCATCTCTAATGCAAGAAATTTGACAGCTTTAACTGCCAGACAGGGGACCAAAATGGAAAGACAGGGAAGTAAAAACCCATGAATCCCAGGGAATACAAGTCAACCTATTGTAGAATCAAGAAACTGCAGATACTGGTTTCCAAAAAAAGATGTAAAGTGCTGGAGTGACTCAGCGGGTCAGGCAGCATCTCTGGAGAACATTGATAGGTGACATTTCAGGTCTGGACTCTTCTTCAGACTGATGTTTGAAGAAGGGACCCGACCTGAAACGTCACCTATCCATGTTCTGCAGGGATGCTGCTTGACCCAAAGACTTTGCGTATTTTTTCCAATCAATCTATTAGCTGATGGACACTCAAGAAGAGGAAATGAAAGTATATTAAGATAGAACTGAAAGGCTCATACTACAAAATATTTACAATAGAAAACTCATTCATATACTTACAGGTCATACCATATGTGGTCATAACAACTTCCACGGCACAGGTTAGAAGGGATCCATGAAAAGTAGCATCATTCAACAACTTGCTAAAAAGACAGTACAGATGATATTTTAAATTATATTTATTTAAAAAAACAGAATGGTATTAAGAATTTTTTTTTTTTAATCTGTAAATTTACCTAAAATTTTGGACAGAAAGACGTTTTTCTTCCTGCAAGTACCAAACAGAGAATAAACACAACACATCTGGGAACACAGCAGTTCAGAAATGTCAGTAAAGCAATGACTATAACTGTAATGAGGTAACAGTTTTTGGACCAAAGATTGAGTAAAGAAAAGGAGTTGTTAAAATTTATTAAAATTGCTGCAGATTAAGAGAGAACCAGATTGAAGGGTGACAACCTCTTGACTGTGTCCTCACCAATCGATTTGTGCTGGGTATATTGACACATATTACGAGTAAACATATCACAGTCCTTAGTGACACCCATGTGTGTTAAATAAAACATTCAGTACAGATCCTTGCCATTGACAACTGAAAATGCATGAATCACCTTGGGGTCGCAGGCAAAAGTAACAGGATTTTAATTTACTTTAATTGATACTTTCTAAGTCTTTCACTTTACCATTATCAAGTCAGGAGACCAGCTTGACCTCAGTAACAAATTAAACCAAGTATACTTAAAAATAAAGTGTGAAATGAATGTGGTGAACTGCAACACATACCTGTTAAAAAGGCAATACAGCAAGTAACAGACAGAGCTAAGCAAGCCCATAACCAATTAATCAGCCAAAAGCACTGCTGACCTGACATATCCAGGTTTGATTAGTTGTGGACAATTAAAACACCCTGAATAAAATAATCTAAAAATGTTTCAGCCAAGCACCAGGGGAATGATCCATCTTGGCTTATTGGCAAAGACAAAGCCAATACAGATCTGATTTTCATGTGATACAGAAAAAAAGCTGAGGGTACTGGTTATAGGAAAGGCTATGGTATCAGATCACACCCTAGCTATGGCGCTGAACACTTGCACAAGAACAAGCTGAATCTCTAATCAAGTTATCCAAATGCAAAATAACACTCATCAACTTGAAAACATGGACATTTATGACATGCATCCCTGTTCACCAAAAAGGATCAAATCTAATCCAGCTAATTAATTACTGGTAAATGGAAATCAAAAACTACAGATACTGAAAGCTTAAAATAAAAACACTGAACATGTCAGACAGTATTTTCTCTTCCAGAATGGCTGATTACTACCCAACAGTTTATCCTCAATTAGCTGTGTGATGGATGTTGTTAAGTAGCAGTTACTAATGCTCACTAATATTCAAATTTTAATTTCATCTAGTACAGATCTCCAAACTTCCAGTGCTTTACCTGAAACCAGGACAAAAAAGCTAGGAGCTAAAGATAAGGTAGAAATGATTGCCATAACATTACAGCACCATTGACCTAGTTTGGAATCAAAGAGCATTGGTAATATCAGGTTTAACACACTCCACTGGCAGGAAACATACTTCACAAAATGTTGGTACAGTAAACCCTTGTTATAACGGACCATAAGGGGTTGGGAAAGTGGTATGCGTTATTGCCGATTGTCTGTTATAATCAAGTAATGTGTTAGGATTGTATGTAGTTGAAATAAAGAACTTCAGATGATGGTTAATACACAAAAGGACACAAAATGCTGGAGTAACTCCCAGGCAGCATCTCTGGAGAACATGGATAGGTGGCATTTCCTCACAAGGGAAAAGTGTTCAGTTCCATTTGCATTTCCTCAGAAAATGCATGCAGAATGCCATTGGAAATGTACAGATTGGCCTAATGGGTGGGAATATTCCTGTGCAAATCGATAACTCTCTACACCAAGATATAAAACAGTCTCCCTGTCACACTATTCATGCTAGACTTTTTAAATTTGGGGCTACTGTTGAATTTGATAATGTCTCTAGATTGTTAGTTCCAACATTTGGATTACTTTCTTAATATGAGAATATTGTTAAAGGATCTGTAAATATATTAGTTGTTAAATTGTATCTACACAAGGTATAATCAACAAAAAAGGGGTTATTCTACTTGTAACTAATTCATTTAGTTTTGCTGCCTTGATCTTTATCAATTCTTTATTAGTTCTTCAATGAAGACAAAACTGCAGTAGGATCAAACATAATTTGCTTTATGTGATTCTTAACTACATAAAGACGACTTCATCTTTTGGAAAACACGCAAATGTTCCATTGCTCACAAATTTATGTAACACAATTTCATGTATATATTTTCCAAACATGAGGCAGTCAAATTGAAATAAAACAGCTGCCTATAACTGAACTTTAAATATTTAAAATAGCAAAACTTCTTCTTTCCACTTCTACCGTTAAAAACTCCTGCCGACGCTGTAATAAAACAACTTACCGATTTCAACATGGATTCCATAACTCTATAGTACAACCGTACACCAAGATTATATCTCTGAAGGAAACAGAATGAGATTAATTAATCAATTTGAAGTACAATCAATATAAATAACGAAACAATGAAATCAAGAAAATAATATATTTATACCTGTGATCCAATCTCAGCCCATCCTTCTCCCACAGCCCGAGCAAATTTCTCCTGAAACTTTTGACCCAAATTCTCCACTCTTTTAGTAATGTTGGTGGTGGGGTTTATTGTACAATTCTGAAAAAAAGTAGAACAATGCTGCGCCTAATATTCTGGGAATGTAAAACACAAACTTATGCAATGTCTCAAAAACTTGTAATCTTTCACCTTTAATTTATTAGGCTAATTTCAAGAAATGGAATTTTAGAAAATCTCTTTGCTTCTCAAAATAAATCACTAGCACTGGAAAGCAATGGTCTTGTTTTCTCGTTTAGAGCGCAAATGCTACAAGGAGTACTTATAACCTGGAATTCTAAATACAACTTATTTAAACTAAATACAAACCGCATAGTTGGGGGTGGGGTCAACAAATTGCAAATGTATGGATGAAGTTAAAGGGAAGGAGAGTGCAGGAGTGGTTACTGAAGTTTCCGCAAGTAATAGGACAGAAGGTTTAAGAAGGGATAAGAGTCCAAGGTCAGGCAAAATGGGGAACAATATGAGAAGAGGGATAGTGGATATTGAACTAAAGGTGTTATATGTGAATGCATGCAGTACATGGAACAAAGTGGATGAGCTTACAACAGTTAGCAGTTGGTAGGTATGACATTTTGGGCATCACAGAGAAGTGGCTGAAGGAGGACCGGAGCTGCGAGCTGAATATCCAAGGTTACATATCCTATTGGACAGAGATGCAGGGTAGCTCTGCTGGTAAGGAATGAAATTCAGTTCTTAGCAAGGGATGACATAGGATCAGAAGATGTAGAATCCTTGTGGGTAGAGGTAAGAAACTGCAAGGGTAAAAAGACCCTCCAAACAGCAGCCAGGATATAACATACAAATTACATCGAGATACAAACTGCATGTAAGAAAGGCAACGTTACAGTGGTCATGGGGGATTACAATATGCAAGTAAACTGGGAAAATCAGGTTGATACTGGATCCCAAGAGAAGGAATTTGTAGAGTGCCTATAGATGGCTTCTTAGAGCAGCTTGCAGTTAAGCCTATTAGGAAAAAGGCAATTCTAGACTTGGTGTTGTGTAACAAACTGCATTTGATTAGGGAGCTTATGGTAGAGGAACCCTGACGAGGTAGTGACCATAGTATGATAAAATTCAGCCTGCAGTTTGAGAGGGAGACGATTAAATCAGATGTGTCGTTATTATTGTTGCATAAAGGTAACTACAGAGGCATGAGGAAGGAGCTGGCGAATGTTGTTTGGAAAGGGATCCTAGCAGGAATGCCGGTGGAGCAGTAAAACGCAGAATCTGTTTCTCCAAATGATGAAGAAAGATTCGATGGGGAGAATGAGGCAGCCATGGCTGATAAAGGAAGTCAAAGACAGCATAAAAGAGAAGGCATATAATATTGCAAAGATTAGTGGGAAGCTAGAGGATTGGGAAGATTTAAAAACCAACAGAAGGTAAATAATATGGCGACCAATAGAAGGTAAATTAAAGATGGCGGCGCCTGGCGGCAGCGGCCTCTACACTCCATCTGTCTTTTTAAACAATTTTTGTCCTGTTGAGTGTATAGTTTGGTTGTAGTTTATATATTGTTTTTAGATGTGTATATGTGGGGGGCGGGGGAGGGAACTTTTAAATCTCTTCCCTGTACGGGGGACCCGACCTTTTCCCTGTCGGGTCTCCTTCGTCGTTGGGGCTTAGCACCGTGGAGCGGCCTCCAACCGGAACGACCTGGGGCTCCAGACGCGGAGCCTGCGGACTCACCATCGTGGAGCTAGCCAGCTACGGAGCGTGGAGAGCTGTGGTGGCACGCGGCTCCAGCCGCAGGCCCGGTGGATGGTGACATCGGGAGCTCACGGGTCCCTGGTGGGAGACCGCTTTACGGAGCTCCCACAATGGCAACTTCTCCCATCCGAATTGCGGGGTTGAAAACGACTCGGAGCAGGGCCTTACATCGCCCGGCACGGCTTTAACGGCCGCGGGACTTGCCATCGCCCGTCGGGGGCTCCAACATCAAGACCCGAAGCAGGGCCTTACATCGCCCGGCGCGGCCTTTACGGCCGCGAGACTTGCCATCGCCCGCCGGGGGCTTTAACATCAGGAGAAGAATGGAAAACAGGGGAGAGACAATGACTTTGCCTTCCATCACAGTGAGGAGGAGATTCACTGTGATGGATGTTTGTGTTAATTGTGTGTCTTGGTTTTTTTTCATGTTGTATGACTGCAGAAACCAAATTTCGTTTGAACATCATTTGAGGGTCAAATGACAATAAACGGTATTGTATTGTATAAAACAATACAGGGAGAAAAGATGAAATACGAAGGTAAGCTAGCCAATACTATAAAAGATAGCAAAGGTTTCTTCAGATACATAAAGAGTAAAAGAGAGGCAAGACCATTATGAAAATTATACTGCAGAAGTAATAATGTGGAATAAAGAAATGGCAGATGAATTGAATATGGTTTTTGCATCAGTCTTCACAGCAGAAGACACCAGCAATATGCCTTTATTCAAGAGAGTCAAGGGGCAGAAGTTAATGTTGCTTTTAGTAAGGAGATGGTACTTGGGATGCTGAAAGGTCTGAAGGTGGATAAGTCACCTGGACCAGATGACTAAACCCTAGGGTAAAGAGGTAGCTTTAGAGATTGTGGTGGCATTAGTGGTGATCTTTCAAGAATCACTAGTCAGGAATGGTCCCTGAGGACTGGAAAATTGCAAATGTTACCTCTCTATTCAAGAAGGGAGCTGAGCAAAAAAGGTGAAACTATAGGCAGGATAGCCTGACTTAAGCGTTTAGCCTGACTTAAGCATTATAAAAGATGAGTACTTGGAAGCACATGATAAAATAGGCCAAAGTCAGCATGGTTATGTGAATGGAATTCATTGCCACGGATGGATGTGGAGGCCAAGTCATCTGATATTTTTAAAGCAGTGATTCTTGATTTGTAAGGATGTCAAAGGTTGTGGGGAGAAGGCAGAGTGGATCAGAGGGAAAAATAGATCAGCCATGATCGAATGGTGGAGTACTCGATGGGCTGAATGGACTAATTCTGCTCCTATGACATTAACTTATGAACAACTTGGCGATAAAATTTCTACTTGCAGATGCTTGATCTAAAGACATTAATATATACAACTGAATATCCAGAATTGTTTCAGAATTGACACAGCGGCAACATTTGCAAATACATTACTTCCTCCTTAAACACAGGCACAACAATTGATATTATCCAGCCACTCGAAATATACATGTAATTCAAATAGAAATGCTGGAAACTCTCTGCACGATAGACATCAACCGCGGGAAGTGAAACTGAGTTAATGTCTCTGATCAAAAACCATTAATCAGAACTGGGAAAGAGTGAAAATTCCATTGAAGAATCTTTAAATCTTTTTCCTGACTTGCTGAATGTTTCCAGCATTTTCTGATTTTATTTCAGAATTCAAGCATTTACATTTTTTTTTAATTTCCATGCATATCTCTGTTAGCTCTGAATGGATCAATTTAATCTACATAAATGTTCAACAGATTGCAAATGTTAGAACATGGCAAAGCATGACTGGTGCAATTAAATTTTAATCTGTAGTTAAGTTTTACAATTAGAACTTTAACTTTCTTTCCTTTACATTGTTTGTCTGTGGTAAACAAGCCATTTGCCATTAACAGTTATACAATAAAAAATTGTTGATTTGACAATTGCTGTCACCTGAGGCTGGCACCACATGCAGCTATTCCTTTGATTTATAAAAGGGTTGCATTGAAAATAATTTCACAAATTTCACAAAAGGAATGGACAAGCTAGATGCAGGAAAAATGTTCCCAATGTTGGGCGAGTCCAGAACCATGGGCCACAGTCTTAGAATAAAGGGGAGGTCATTTAAGACTGAGGTGAGAAAAAACGTTTTCACCCAGAGAGTTGTGAATTTATGGAATTCCCTGCCAGAGGGCAGTGGAGGCCAAATCACTGGATGGATTTAAGAGAGAATTAGATAGAGCTCTAGAGGCTAGTGGAGTCAAGGGATATGGGGAGAAGGCAGGCACGGGTTATTGATAACCATGATCACAATGAATGGCAGTGCTGGCTCGAAGGGCCGAAGGGCCGAATGGCCTCCTCCTGCACCTGTTTTCTATGTTTCTATAAATCAAAGAGGTTGGAGAAAGTGTATTATGGCTGCTCTGGTACAGTCTATTCCAATTTGTTATAATTAGACACAGATTTGTAAATCAAAGACGTGTACCCAAATGTGTCAAAGAATTATAGTGAAATTTGCTAATTAAATTTTCATAAACTGAGGTATACTGTGTATGTAGAGAGTGGCAGTCATCTATTCCAACTGATTGCAGTCTGAGTTACAAGGTGCCCCCTGTTACAATATATAAAATACACTGAAGGGATGGACTATCCAGAAAACACTCAGCTTCCCAGATAGACCACTGCTTTTGTTCAAGCTCCTGCAACTGGCAGCATTCTCTTTACTTGAAGTTGTTTGGGTCTGGGGAAATGTCCTGGAGTTCCCACATTGTGCTGAATTTGCATTCCATGGATCGGAAGTGCCTTGCAACATGGATGAACTGACCAGCCAGTAGCATGCCAAAATAATACTTAATTTCCCCAACATCACCTAATTCCCAAATTTATTAAAATCCCAAGTTTCACACTCTGTAGAAACGACAGTCTATGGAACCGGATTTCATGCTGCTTACTCCGACTTACACTCTCATGTTATATTAATTAAAGTAATTCATATTGCTATTTTGTTATATAGCATATTGATATATTGCTATATCAACAATTTGCATAAATATATGCAGCATACAAAAATGAACATTTAACAATCAATATTAATGTTCCTGCTAATAAAATTTGCATATTTTAATTTATTTACATTTGACAGCACTGCATTTTTTAACAGTGCTATAGGCAGTGATAGAAAGAGTGCCGAACCTTTGACCCTCATCTAATCAACTTACGTTAAAATATGCTTTAAGAGATTCTGAAGGTTTGTCATCAGCTGTATTTAAAATCATCTGTAACTGCTGGATGGTGTTCATAGCAGCTCTGTAACAGAAAAAAGTCCAATAAACAACTTTTCATTATGTATTTATTTTCAGGAAGTGGGCATTGCTGGCTTGGCCAACCTTTATTATCCATACATCATTGCCTTCAAGATAATGGTGAGCTGCCCTGTTGAATCATCAGAGTGGCTCTGGTGAAAATGCTCCCACACGTTGATCGGTAGAGTTACAGGATGTAGACCTACCAATGATGAAGGGACAATGATGTTAAAGCTCGTCAGACTTGATGAGTAGAATAATAATTCAACGCAGGATATAGATCAGCTACAGAAATGAGCGGGAAAATGGTAGGTGAAGTTGAATCCGAGCAAGTGTGAGATGTTGCACTTTGTGAGGTTAAATGTACCCAGAAAATGTCCAATTAATGGCATTGGTTTAAAGAGGGATCTTGGGGTCCAAGTCCATAACTCCTCGAAACGCAAGTAAAAAGAGTAGTAAACAAGGCATATGGCAGACTCATGTTCATAGGTCAAGGCATTTTGTGTAAGTCAGGAAGTCATGATGCAATTTTATAGGACTTCGGTTCGGCCACATTTAGAGTATTGCTTGCAGTTCCGGTCACCCCAGCCGTTATAGGTAAGATGTGGAGGCTTTGTAAAGAATACAGTGGTGGTTTACCAGAATGATGCCGGGATTAGGAACTATTAGCTACAACGAGTGGTTAGACAGACTTGAATTGTTTTCTCTGGAATGCCAGAGGTGAGGGGAGACCTGGTAAAATGTACAAAATTATGAGAGGCATAGATAGAATAGACAGTCAGAACCTTTTTCCCCAGATGGAAAAATAAAATATTGAAGGGCATAGCTTTAAGATGGTAGGGGCAAAGTTTAAAATGGGAAGTGTAAGTTCCTGGAGCGAACTGTTGAGAATGGTAGTTGAGGCCGATACGATAGTGGCATTAAGATACTTTTAGATAGGCATATGGATGTGCAGAAAATGGATGGATATGGATGACTAGGCAGATAAGAGATGGTCTCGGCTTCATGTTCGGCAAAGATAGAATGGCCAAAGAGCCTGTTCTCGTGCTGTACTGTTCTACATTCTGTCTAATGAGATCCTGGTATTTTTTTCACCACATTTTAAAATGGTAATCCAACAGATCTATACATCTATCAAGCTTTTTTTTTTAAGAATATATATTTCAATAACTCTCAAACATGACTATCTTTTGTTGGATTAATATGTAAACATATTAAATGTAACCATTACAAGAGAACAGTGAACAGTAGAATGTGGAACGTGTTCTAAAATTTGAAATATTCAGAAATAAATGAATTATCGACCATTGGACTGTAACTTTCCACCCAAGTACAAGTACCCAAGTACCCGTGTCTGGATGCGAGTAGTTCTTGGCAGATACTGGAGATTTTGACAAATTCTATCAGCAAGCATGTGGGCAACCTGAAGCTTAAAAATAAGTAACAACAAATTTGATCTAAAATTAGCTGTGGCAGGAATGATAATGATTCAGAGGTGTATTTGTGATTAACCAATGATGCTCCAATGGGCTCAGTACTTAGTAAAAGCAGAAACCCTGACTAAACTTAAAAAGTACATTGATTTGAAGAGATAAAATCCATAGAGCTATGGACCTAATGCTGGAAGATGGGATTTGCCTGATCGGTTCTCTTTTGACCAAAACCACTATGATGTTCTCTGTTTTGAATTTTCTAGGATTCTTGGGACTTCAGCACTTCTCTGGGTCTCCACGCACTTCCATGGTGAACTGTGTAGCCTGTGGGCTGCATGTGGCACTCAATGTTTTTACTTCTGAAGCCATGACAAGTGATGCATGAATGGCGGTTGCTGTTAACATCCATGAGCTCATCTCCCACAAAGGAAATTATCCACAAACGCTATAATTTAATGAAATTATCCACAAAGTCTATACTCAGCAATAATGACCGAAAAACATAATCAGATTGTGGTAAAAACTCATCGGGTTCATTTACATGGTTTGTAATGGTTATAATTGGTAACTGCTTTTGCTTGCTGCCCAGTTGCAGCAGAACCACTAAACTAAAATACATGAATGAAATCGAACAAAGCATCCTTATCAACCTAGAATTTAGAAGTGCAAAGACTCTCCCAGCCTTCTTGACCTACCAAAGGCCTCCACATGAATATCTGAAAATAGGTCTAGGTTAGAAGTGTTGCCCACTGACTATTTAAGCAACACTTGACAAAACCTTACTTACACAAGCTTTCAGCTTATAGTTAGCCTGCCAAACTCTTCCAACACAATCACTGGGTCTGTCCAAACCTATGGCAAAACTTGATGCCAAGACAACAACCTCTCCCTCAATGATAGCAAGACAAAGGAGATTATGATTGACCAGGAAGCAATGCTGCACACACACTGAATACATTGATGCACTGAAGTAGAAAAGGTTGAATGTTTCGTTCCTAGGAATAAATATCTCCAGCAATTTCTCTGGGACAAGCCACATCAAAGCTAAAGCCAAGATAGCACACCAACACCCCTACTTCCTTCAAAGGCTTAGGATGTTCACCTTGTCCCCAACAACCCTTACCCACTTCTACAGATGCGTCGAAGAAAACATTGTATCAGGATCCATAACAGCATGGTTTGGGAGTAACTCCATCCAAGACTGCAAAAAAATGCAGACATGTGGATGTAGTCCAGACCATCACACAAACCAACCTCCCTTTCATTGACTCCATCTACATTTAGGAAACGGGGCCAACTATTGTAAAATGTTTACATAAGTGTGAGTCTATGTTTACTCACCTATTACGCAAATCTTGGAGTGCCTGCAGTTTATATTAAAATGTTATTTAATCTTACATTTTCCTCTAATGTTCGGCAGAATTTAATCCCAGTGCCCGATAAAATCGAGCATTTTTGCAAATGTATACGAATTACCCATTTATATTAAAAAAAGCACAGGTATAAGTCAGGCAGCATATCTGGAAAACAAGAAAAGGCTATGTTTCGGGTCGGAACTTTTCTGCAGACCGATTGCAGTGTTAATATTGGCTAGATTAAAGAGGTCACAAAAATGGAGGATCTTTTTATTTGCAGGGCCTGCTTGGCCTCTTTCTGTGATAGTTGCAAGATGGGAGTCACGGCTCCAAGTCTGGGCCCTAGATGGAAGTTGAGGATAAGGAGAGGGCCAGATGTCCTTACTTTGTCAATATGTATGAGGGTTTGCAGAAAGAGATAAGAAGGTCTGCAAATGCATAGTGAGGAATGGTTGTAGAAGGGGGTGTAAAAAGGCATTGTTAATAATGTTGCTGAGTGTTTGTGCTGCTGTTTGATGATTGGTTAAAGTGTGAAACCTTGTTTGAATTGTTTATACAACCTGGGGAAATGTTTCATTACTTCACTTAACTGACTTCCTTCTAGAAACTTCTGTAGAAACATTGTAATGGGGTACTTTGTAATTGGGTTAGGGAACTGTCAATAACTGTATAATGTGATCAATATGTGTGATCGGCTTGAGATGTACAAACACTGCTGCAATTTCTACATGGTGAAACCAAAATGTATAAAAATGGCTTTTATTAAAATCTGGCACATGTGATTTTTTCTATTACAAATCTCAAATTGTGGAGTACAGAGGCAAATAAATAAATGATGGGTCTTTGTCCCAAACATTATGGAGGGCACTGTACTTAGTTCTCAGATACTTATTTACTTGGATGCATTTTCTTGCACATTCCAATTTAAAGACTGGCTAAGGATAAACCCAATTACAATGTGGAAATCATAAAAGGTATGTAAAGACATATTTTCTGTATCATGCAAGTAGCACTGAGTTGAAGATAAAGGCACATCAGGAAAACTATTTTTAATGCATCTCACCTCCATCTTTCCAATGCCATGTAGGAAATAATTGCAAAGACTAGTCAAAACCTGCAGCATAGCCCACACTCAATTATTTTGACTCAACATCAAAATGTAGAAATAATCTGAATCAAGCCAAGAGTAAAAGTCAGCCCTTGCCATCGTATTACTAATAGCAGAATACTGGAATACTATATGTCATGATTAGTTGCTCCACACAAATACTAAACCATACATTATTCAATTAAGCCAGATATTATCTGCCACATTCTCCCACTTTGAGAAGCTTGCGACAATCAAACCAGCCTGCCTCTGATCAACAAAGATTCCAGCCTATCGGTTATATGCTGCATCACAACTCTGTTGTTTAAGACAGAAAAGGCTACTATCTAACATCAGTTACCACTAACCAGTTCTTTGCCACTACCCTTTGCTTGCCGACCAAGCTTGTTTGCTTGGATGCACCCTGTCACACTATTTGTGAGCACTTCTAAATATTTTGGACTGGGCAATGTATCTGTGCATATAACTAGCATAGCTAGGAACTCTAAAATAACCTAGACTGGTTGTTGTGCAGGAAAAAAAATTAGATGAGTTCCAGTTGACCAATTTCAACAATGGTCTTTGTAAGCTATGCCTGCTCACATGCAAATAAATAGTTTTGAATCACACACCAAATTATTGCACACAAGTAACTGAACTGTATATTGTGTAAAAATAACTATTATATGGCATTCAACATGTATTGCAAAAACTGAACACAAAACAATTTGTACCTAACAGGAGTCTGCGGAGGATGTACTGTATGACCATCTTCAGTTTGAGGCATCTTTGGAGTTCTTTCTTCGCATCTATAAAGAGATAGTTCAATCAAAAATCTTTTAATTGCTTCTTATGCAATTGTTAGTAAAATAAAATAGAATTCAATAAAATAGAATGTTGTGCAGAATTATTTACCCACTACAGTGATCTAATGAAACTAAATTATGCAGGACAATTGTGGCTTAACTAACCCCCCCCCCCCCCCCCCCCCCCCCCCCCTCCCTCAGTTGTGGGAAGGAGCCGCACATGTCGCCTTAATTTCTCACAATTCTGCTCTCTCCCTAAACCCCCAGACATAACACAAATAGTGTTTCCCTGATCCTTACCTTTCACATCACCAACCTCTGCATTCCATATAATTCAGAGAGTTTCTATTTGAACTCTTTATCAGTCACATCTTCTCCTCCCTGCTCCTTTCTATTTCTTGCACAGACCACTCTTTCTATATATCCTTGGTTTGCTCATCCTTGCCACATATCCATCCCCTTTCCCAGTTATTTGCTCCTGCAAACACAGGAAGTGCAACACGTCCCAATATCTCCTCCCTCCAATCTACCTCCAATCAGGGACCCCAACATCTCTTCCAGTTGAGACAGAGCACCTCTTCCAACTTTATCTACTGCGCTGGTGCTCTTGATGCCGCTTCACTTTGCTGAACACTTAACTTCTGCCCACCAGCCCCACCAATAGTTCTTGGTTGCAAGACATTTTTATTCCCTATCCCATTCCCATACTGACCTGACTGTCCTTGACTTCCCCCATTGCCAGGATGAGGACATAAACAAGCTGGAAGAATAGCACATCATATTCTGCTAGGGTAACTTACAATCCAACTGCATGAATGTTGAATTCTCTAATTTCAGTGAGAGAACTCCTCAGCCCCCTCTTTCTTCACATCTACCAAGCTTCCCCCCCCCCCCCCCCCCACAATGCACACCTTCCTTTCCAATCTCCTACCACCATCGCCCAGTTCCTTTCCCTTCCTCCCATCACCCATCCCAGGCTCCACATTTTTCTTCCCCGTCTCATCCAGCAGTCCATTCTGTTTACCGTCCTTCCCTCTGGTTCTACATTTCTCTCTCCACCTACCTTCTTTATCATTTCTACCATTTGTACCCTTTCACCTTCTCCATATATAACCTTCAGCCTTAGTTACTTTTTCCATCGTTCCCCTCCCCCACTTGACACTTCTGCCAATCAACCCTCATTACCTGAATTCAACCATTCCAAGTCAGCTCATCCTACCCCTTCCCCTCACCTTGTTCGACCAGCTTTCTTCCCTCTACATCAATCTGATAAAGGGCCGCTACCCAAAACATTTCCCACAACACATAACTGCCTGACCAGCCTAGTCTCTGGAAAGGGTGTTGGGGGTCGCAGGAGTTTGTGCTTTGCTCAAAATTCGAGCATCTGCAGTCCTGTTTGTCTACACAATTAGACTAACCACTAAAAACCAGATTAATCCATCTTATGGCTTTATCATATTCGAGGTAGTTAACTATAGTGAGAACAAGCAGTTTGGTCAAAGACTGCAATAATATTTTGGGGGGGATTTGGAAGGGCGTGATGGGAGGGCAGGAGAAAAATGGTTGCATATTGCAAAATACAAATTTATATACAATATTACCTGTCTTCTGGGTCCATCTGCAGAGTTTTGTCACACTCAAGAAATAGTCTTCCATCAAAATCTTTGTTGCGATGATAAAGCTCCTCATATTGTCTTGAAAGTGTATCAAGCTGCACAAGCAGAGAAATATAATACAAACAAATTCTACCAAAATGTTAAGAATAATTTGGTGGTAATTGAATAATTTGGTATTGAACATTATTACGGTGATACGTATTACAGAACAAACAGACGGCTATCAGAAGAGGTCACTGACAAAGCAGATAGACATTGTATTTGGTGGTAGTGGCACAAATGAAAATGTTCTGTTCTCAGCGTGTCCAAATCCTTAAAATAAAAGTAACGCAAGCGTGCCGTTACATTTTGGATTCTGAGCTATGTAGTCGGCTAGCTCGAAGAGTTCAGAGATTAGCCAATCATAGCAGATATTTAGTCTCTACACTGCATTTCAGGCCTTTAATAACCAATCTTGTCTTTAAGATGTTTATGGTACAGATTTAAATCAGATACATGTGCTTCTCTTATCTTATCCAGCCTTTCCCTATCACTCAAGCGCACGTCCAGGTAACATTCTCGTGAATTTCTTTTGCACCCTTTCCAACTTCCCTCTTCCCTCTTGCTGGAAAAGATTATCAGGAGTTGCAAATGTAACTGAACACTAATATATTTATCAAACAACCTTACTCTTGGTTTTATAGGCAAAAAGTAAGATGATGGAAAGTGGTTAAAGGGCAACGTTAGTGAGAGAACATTGTGGGAGATCTGGCCGCCATTGCTGTCCTTGCCGCGACCGCTGGAAACCAACGCAGAATCACTCCCTCGAGTAACTCTTGCTTCTTGGTTTCCTGGTCCTCCAAAAATATTCCAAATGGAATTTAAACTGGAGGTGGTGGAGGGTCCACCACCAAACTCCAAACTCTGAACAATAACAGCCTATTGCACTTTATCTGTTTATTTATTGTGTATGGTATATAATAACCATATAACCATATAATAACCATATAACAATTACAGCACGGAAACAGGCCATCTCGACCCTTCTAGTCCGTGCCGAACACATAATCTCCCCTAGTCCCATATACCTGCGCTCAGACCATAACCCTCCATTCCTTTCCCATCCATATAACTATCCAATTTATTTTTAAATGATAAAAACGAACCTGCCTCCACCACCTTCACTGGAAGCTCATTCCACACAGCTACCACTCTCTGAGTAAAGAAGTTCCCCCTCATGTTACCCCTAAACTTCAGTCCCTTAATTCTCAAGTCATGTCCCCTTGTTTGAATCGTTTATAAAAACACTGAACTTTTATCTCCTGTTCTGTATTATGTTTACATATTCTGTTGTGCTGAGAGGGTGGAGGGGGAGAGGGTGGAGGGGGAGAGAGGGTGGAGGTGGAGAGAGGGTGGAGGGGGAGAGAGGGTGTAGTGGGGAGGGGAGATATGTTATGGTAGGGTGAGATATGTTAGTTTCTTGGGAGAGAGTGTCTTTTATGTGGTATATAGTGGATTGGAGCTAAGGGGGAGGGGGAGAGAGGGGAATTCAGGAATTTATTCAGGAATTTATTCAGAACCTTCAAAGTTGAACAATGGATATATTTCCTGAGATTGTTACCGCCTTGTTGAACCAGCCTGTTATTTTCAATACAATGGTACAGAACTGGTACAGAATGGCTCGCTAGAGGATCAGTAAGGAATCCCTGGCTAGTTACAGAGCACGCAGCAGCTCTTTCCAGACTTCTACACCCAAGCTAAGGGATCAGGTACACTTCCTATCTAGCCCCTCAAATGTATACCAAACACTGAATGTTTAAATTAAATTTATGCTCATATAAGGAAATATTTTGTGATTATTTTATATCAAGACCTCAAACCAGACTGCGGCTCACTCAAGACTTGGAGAAAACAACACCTCAAACAACACCTGAAGAAGAAACTGAAGGACAAAGATTTATTGCTGCTATGAAAGGAAAAGTAAAAGAACAAGAACAATCTTTAAGAGAAGCTGTGACAAAGGACTTTGGTGAGATTCTGCATAAGGAGCTTTCCAAGCTGTCTACTCAGCTGGGAAAGTTAGAAACAAGAATGGATGCCGGGAACAATGATATTTGTGATAGAATTGGTATTCTACAGGACCGTATTGAAGAAGTAGATACCGATTTAAGAGAAGAAATTAAACGGTTTGAAGAAGATTGCAGTAAAAAGCTGGAGCCCGTTCTCCTTACTTCTACAGAACAAAACAAAGCTATTAAAGATCTAGAAACTATGACTATGGATATGTCTGAAGCGATGCAAAGAATGAAAGAAGATCTAGACCGAGTTTCTGGGCAACTGGCCAGAATGACCGACAAATGCCTCGATCTCGAAGCTCGGTCCAGACGGCAAAACTTAAGAATTGTTGGAGTGAAAGAAGGGAAGGAAACTGGAACAGACCCTCGGGTTTTCACTGCCAACTTACTTACAATACAATACAATACCATTTATTTGTCATTTGAATCTCACATGAGGTTCAAACAAAATTTGGTTTCTGCAGTCATACAAGAAAAGAACCAAGACACACACACCAACACAATTCACACAAACATCCATCACAGTGAATCTCCTCCTCACTGTGATGGAAGGCAAAGTCTTGTCTCTCCCCTGCTCTCCATTCTCCTCCCGATGTCAAAGTCAAAGCCCCCGGCGGGCGCTAGCAAATCCGCGGCCATTTAAAGCCGCGCCGGGCGATGTAAGGCCCCGTTCCAGGTCACTTTCAACCCTGCAATTCGGGCGGGAGAAGTTGCCGTTGCCGGTGCCCCGCAAAGCAGTCTCCCACCGGAGTCGGGTCGCAGCCGCGCGCCACCGCAGCTCTCCACGCTCCGAACTCTCCACGCTCCGAAGCTGGCCAGCTCCACGATGGTAGGCCCGCAGCTCTGCAGGCTCCGTGACTTGAGCCCCCAGGTCGTTCCGGTTGGAAGCCGCTCCACGGTGCTAGGCCCCAACGACAACGGAGACCCGACAGGGAAAAGGTCGGGTCCCCGTGCAGGGAAGAGATTTAAAAGTTTCCCCCACCCACTCCCCGCCCCCCACACATACACATTTAAAAGCCCACTACAAACTATACCCTCAACGGGACAAAAAAAAAAAAAAGACAGACAGACTGCAGAGGCCACTGCGACGTGGGTCGCGCCGCCCACATCCACCATCATCTACCACCACCTTCAACAAGTATTCAAGCTGTCTGAAAGACCCAAAGCAGATGCTGTACGTCGAGTTCAGAGAGCACACTCAAGGGTCGGGGCTCCACCAAGACAGATTATCCTGAAACTTAATGACATAGTGGTTCTTGAAGACATTATGAAGAAAGTACCAATCGGAAAAAACCTGATGTTCGAAGGAGAAAGTGTAAGATTCTTCAGAGATTATCCGGCAGAAGTGGCGAAGAAACGTGCCCTTTTTACAAAGACCCGGCTGATTCTTAAAGGAATTCCACACCTGAGATATGGAATAATATATCCTGCCAAACTGAGGGTCACATATAATGACTCGGAGCGTTTCTTTATTGATCCAGAAGAAGCATTCAAATACACGCAAGACTTAAAAAAGGATATTAAAGGATAAGTAAAATGCTACGGCTTTGCTGATGTATACCTTTTATATATATTTATAAGGGGTAGATTGAGAGAATATGCTTCTTTACATAAAAAGATGTACAAAAGTTGCAGATAAGATGGCCGACTAACTCGCACGTGCTAATGTCTAGACACCTTATCAGGTTTGGAATGGAACATAAGCGGACTCCATGTTTACTAAAGAAAGATTTAATAAAATGGAATTATGCAGTATAGAAAACAAATTAAACGAATCGGAACGTAATAATCTACTAACAAACGATATAATCAATTATATACTAACACATAAATAATTGTACTAATTCATTTATTTTAACCTAAAACGTAATATCATAACCGAATAATGATTCATTCCTCTTTAAAGCTAACATTGAATAATCTCTAGATTTATGACCTCTAGTTAAGGTTCATTGTATCGGTATATATTAAAAATATGGTTCATCGATTTGTGTGGGCAAATTTCCAGAAAGGCTCAGGCCAAACCGACAGAGAATCATCCAAGCTAGCAAGGAGCCAGTAAGACAGACTGAGATGAACCTGGCAAGCAGCCAAGACACGGATCCAAAACTGAATTCTGAGTTAACCCCTTCCAGCCAGATGTTTCTTACCTATATATGACGATTATTAATTAAAAAAACATTTGTTTTTTTCTATTAAGTGTAAGTTATTTGGGCAAATCCTCCAAAATTATGGAAGAAATTGAATAAGCACATGGATATCTTAAAAGACAAATTTGCTGGCTGCAACGGAAAAAACCCCCTCCAATACACATCAAGAATCAAACCCGTCTGGCCTGTGGACTTGGACATCACACAACGGTGTGAACAGGGAAGGCTGAGACGGAGATAACGAGATTCTCTTGGATACACAAAGGGAGGAACCAAGCTTCAGCAGACGGTGGTAAACAGGCCAGCACAAGCACAATCACCATCGGGGATGATAACGATCAGGCTGAGGGATCATGACATCAGCAAACCCCTTATCATCGGAAGCCTATTGTTCATGCCAGATCGAAACTGGGAAACATCAAAAGAACCCCTTCTATCCAGAGGACCACCTGGGGGTTTCAAAGGAAGCTCAGGTATAAAAGCCGAAGTCAAGCCAGAACTCTCTCTCTCTTCCTGCTCTTCCTGCTCTGCTGGACAGCTCGTGGGCCTGCATCGACTTCGCTGTGAGTATCCTGGTGACCTGGTCAATTTCCCGAAATAGGAGGTTGAGGGGAGAAAGGTCAAGGGGGAGTATGCTTGCAAGTAACTTGTGTTAAAGTAAGTTTTACGACGTGCCCGATAGTTTTCGTCCATAGTTTTAGTTTAAAGCATAAGTTTAGCCACGCATTGTGTAGTGTTGGTGAGATTCGATTTCTCATTGTTTAATAAAGCCTGTAAATTTTAGACTTGCTTTGAGTCCATCTTGGTTTCTGTTTTCTCTCATCGGCACACTCTGGTCAATTCAACCTTTTATCATATCCCACCATAATTCCGAGGTCTAGAACCTAGGGGAATCCTTTTGTGGAGTAAAGGGAAAAACAAAACCCCTACAGAATGGCGACCATGGCAGGACCTCGGTGGTTTGGGATATGTGATTTGTCAGAGGGGGTGAGAGAACGTAGCAAGATGGAGGAGAGAATCTCCTCTTATCTGTTTAAAAAGATCAATCTCACCAAACAATGGGTGATAGCACTGTTGAGAGCTGAGCAGCCCGCAGAAGCTGCAGCTCAATGGACGGAAAGCAAAGCGTATAGTAAAGGGCAGGAAAAGGCAGTTTGGCTAGCGTGCCTATCACAGCAGGTAGCCAATATGCAGAGACAGATAGATAGACTGGAAGAGCAACAGAGAGAAGCTAGGGCCAGCGCTGAAGAAAGCGCTAGAGAAGGGGAAGGGCTATCTGAGGAATGCAGTAAAGCCAGGCAGTGTATCTTGCAGGCGAGGGAGTCCCACAGAAATGCCCAGGAATTCCTCCAATGCCAGGTGGTAGAGGCAAAGGAGAGGGAAAGGAACGCCCAGGAACTCCTGGCTCAGAGTACACAGAAGTGCAGGGAGCTGGAGGGAAAGTTCCAGGATATACAAGCAGCATACAGGGTGGCCCGTAGCGAGCTAGGCAATAGTGATCACGGGCCTTGCCAGGCGAGGATAGCGCAGCTGGAGGAGACTCTGTCCAAGACTAGGGGACGGGTTCACCTGGTAGGACCAGGGGGGTCCCCCGGGGGCAGAGGGCTTCCCTCAGCAGATGATTCCCCAGTGGCAAAGGGGAATAGACCGCCTCCTGAGGCGCCGGGGATAGGTCCGGGTCGGCAGGTGGGGTTCGGGTTGTCCGGGGAGGGACAGGCCCAAGGAGGGGCGGGAGAGCACCCTCAGTTAGCGGCTTCCGCGCCATGTGTAGCACACCACGAGGTGGTGGGGTTACCGATCATGGTGGGAGAGCTGGGGGTAAAGGGGCAACAGCCCAGAGTAGGGCAGATGTGCCCGGCACGGCAAAGGAAATATGGTCCCCCGGTAGGGCAGGCAGATAGGGGGCCCATAGAGAGTGATATCATCATTCCCCATGGGGCACATGTGCTGAGGGGGATGGTGGCTCAGGTTCCCAAGTTAACCAGGGCAGGAGACCCGTCATTGCATTTTATGGAGGTGCAGCAGGCAGCCGAAATAAACGATTGCGATGAGGTAGAACGGGTAAAGCTGCTACTGATGACCCTAGATTCATACCTATGCAAGGCAGTGACCTCCAGGGAAGGGGGAAGACCTGAAACATGGGTAGCGGCACAGACAGCGGTTCTGGAGGCCATGGGGTTGAATCAGGGTAGTCCTTTCACCAGGGTGGGGGAGACGGAGCAGCAGGTAGCTGAGTCCCCGGACATGTTCGCAGACAGGCTGTGGGCAGTGTATGAGGGAGCGTGTGGGATGCCTTTAGATAGGCAGAATTTAGATGGGAGAACAGCTCACTGGCTGAAGTACTCTGGTGGCGAATTGCCTCCCGCGAGTTAGGGCAAGGGCCGAGCACTGGTTCGACCCAGCTGACCCAAACCTTAACGAGGCGGAGGTGATCAGGAAGCTCACCCTTGCATACCGCAATGGAGAGAGAAGTGAGGAGAAGCCCTTTAAGGGCAAGGTGCACGAAATAGTACCGGCACCCCCCAAAAGGAGGCAGTGGAAACAGGAAGGCAGCCAGACCTCTTCCGAGATGAGGCCGGTGTGCTATGGGTGTGGGAAGCCCGGGCACTACAAGAGGGAGTGCAGAAACTTAAGTAGAGCAGTGGGGGATAGGACCCCGGTAACAATAAAAATAAAAGATCTAATTACCTATTTGCAGTCAAAGGCGGGAGGGTCCGGACAGGTAGCCATGGCAACAGGCCAGGGTGCGCCCGTATCCGCACCACCGGCACCTTTATGACTGCCGGCGAAACAGCCCACATCCCTATGCCCGTTAGAGTGTGGCCCATGTGGGAGACCCTGGGTCAAGATGGAGGTCCAGGATGTGGTCGGGAGTTATCTGCGGGACATTGGTGCTTCCAGTAGCATTGTCCACACGGACAACCCCCGTACACCCCCTCTATCTAGTAGGGCACCCTATAGTCCACGAGGCGAGGGAAATCAGAGGGCGGATGGCTTGGCCAGGGAAGGAGCCAGGAGTGGGAAAGCATGGGACCCCTATGAGGAAGGACAGGTAGCTGCAGCCAGGGAGCAGCCTCGAGAAAAGGAGAGTGCGGGAGTGGTTTTGGCTCCGGACCTGACCATGGTCCAGGCACAAGACCCCATTTTAAAGGCTGCCTCAGCAGCCATTTGCAGGCAGGAGATGATAGAGGGACCGTATGGGGGTAAGGATCAGGAACAGACCCGGGTTGATGTGGAAACCATAGGGAAGCCAGGCGAGTCCACAGGTAGTCAGTCTGAAGTAGCCGGCTGTGTTCCAGGGCAAGGACTGGAAGCAGCGGAGAAGGAGGCTGACTCCAGCCCTCCGCAGGCAGGTACCGTAGACTGCCTAAGAGAGGCAGAACTAGCAGAAGCAGAGGAGATGGAGGTATCACCTCTGGTGTGGGAACCCCCGGTCAGACGTAGGAGTGACAGGGTCCCTAAACCCCCAGTAAGGTGGTCCCCATCCCTAATTAAACCTAGGGCTGGGGCCGGCCACAGGAGGGCCGGGAAGGAGAGTGGTCGAAACAGGGCACTACGGAGTGCGGCTGGAGGGAGCCCAGTCTCCACAGGGAACGTAGGGGTAACTCAAAACCCCGTAGTGCAAAAGGAGGTGAGGGGCAGTCAGGCCCCTCGACAGGAGGAGTTCTGGCCTGCACGGGAGGGCCCACCAGAGGGGTGGCCCCAGTGTGACGGGGACCAGTTATGAGTTGGCCACCCGGAGACGGGTGGCGTTGTATATAGCATTGGTTTGTGTGTAAGTAGATGTAGTGTTTGGTAATTAGATATAAGGTTTTGTAAATTGTACAGGGGAGTACAGGGACAGACAGTACGGGATCGAAGGGATGTACTGTGGAAAGGTAGACCACAACAGACAAATCAAAACCCCAAATGCCATTTTAGGCGGATAGCTTTGTGGAGGCAAGGAGGCGTTTTGCTTTGTTTTCCAGATAAGTAGCCCCGCCGTATGGATGATGGCAACGATGTGCCTCCGGATGTGCGCGGCGCGTCGCGGGGTCACGGAGGAGTCCATCGGATTTGACTGAAGTGCGGTTACCCGCGTGGTGCCCCCGCGAGACGGAATTAAAAGACATGTTCCAGAAATTCCACAACCTGGATTTTGGGGACATAGACATAGAAGAGATGTACCGCGGGGGAGGGGATTTCACTTTGGGGTCCGGTAGGCAAAGACGAGGGGTGGTTAATGACGGGTTTACAGCATTTAACACGGGGACATCTATTATTAATAGCATGGACAACGTAGAACTGGCCTTGCAGATCAATCAGTTGAAGGGCCAGTTAAGAAAGGTTCTGGGGGAGGAAAATGCGGTGGTAGGATCGGGACTGCACGAAGAGGTGGCAATGACTCTACATCTAAAAGAAATCATAGCACAATTGGAGACACATGCAAAAACGATAAACGCTTTGATTAAAGAGGACCGGAATGCGTCCGATCAGGCTGCACAGAATGAGGTGTGTGGGCTGTATGGTGCGTGGTTGTTGGGGGAGGGGAGGAGCAACCTGGAAGACCTGAGGCAAGGTCGGGTCCCCTCCTGGATAAGCAACCAGCACCTAGCAGCGCTACACCCTTATAACAGCACTTTGAGTCCTTGTCAGCTTCGTGTGGCCTCCGAGGCCTACCCGGTACCGGTGGATTGCGGAAAATCCAATCACACCATAATGGGAGTGGTCGTACGAATCCCGGTAATGGGAACCTCGGCACGACCAGCTCCTCTGTACCGAGTGGAGAACGTGGGAGTTGTTCGTGGGGGGGTGCATATTCGCTACGGGAAGGTCCCGCCCTATGTCATAGTGAGGGAGCAAGCTGTGACAGGCATTGACCTTTTGGGTTGTCGGAGCCGGGGAGCACAGGTAATCCTGTGTCCCCAGCACATGGGCGCTGAGGCTAGGCCTCAGTGTGGGTTCAGGACTGTTGGGGCACAGCCTATAAACTGCACCATGGAGGCGATGGCGGCAGACCATGTCCCTCCACAGGTGGCGTATATAGGCAGTGGGACGTACTGTGTCACCACAAGTGCCCAGCGGTATCAGCACGGATCACAGCTGTGGTGCCCGATACCGCACAGCAGCTTCTGCTTTAAACCCAGGGCAGAAGTCCATGTGGCACAGCAGCGAATATTACCCATCCCGGAACCTTCTTCGGTTCACCTCTCGGTACGAGAAAATGTAACTGACTTATTTGACTATGTTGCCCATTTTGGGTATGATATTCCCCCAGTGAATGAAAAATTAAAAGAGTTGCTGGTGGCGGTCGAGTTGTCGCACAAACACTTCTTCTCCCTGGAACAAAAGACTCTGGATATCGCCAGGGAGATCGAAGAGATCAAGTCTCCCAGTTGGTGGGACCTGGAGTCCTGGATCATAGTACCAGCATGGGTCCGCATCGTGTCCCATGTTCTGATCATCTGCCAGATGATAATTGTGGTGTATTTGCTATGCATTAATTGCAAATTTAAAAGGCGGAGGAGGATGGCCAAATTACAACAGCTGGTAAATCGAGCCGCCCGACGTCACCATAACGACACCCCATCACTGTAAAATGTCTGTACTCTAGTGCAATAGTTTTTGTACATAAGTTGTAATCCCTGCATTTTCAGGGAATGGTCGTGAGGGTACTGTATGGTTTGTGGGATTGATGTAAAGTAAAATGTGTATAGTGTAAGTTAATGTGCTTCGAGGGCCTAGTTTAGCGATTAAGGGGGCTTTCGGGGTACATAATTTCACCTTCTCACCAGGAGTGTTTACAGCTCTTGAGGCTGGAAGATTGCCCACTAACTTTGTCAATCGACACGGTCCGTGCGAGCCTGGACGTGTCGTAGGGGCATGTAAGTTATTTGGGCAAATCCTCCAAAATTATGGAAGAAATTGAATAAGCACATGGATATCTTAAAAGACAAATTTGCTGGCTGCAACGGAAAAAACCCCCTCCAATACACATCAAGAATCAAACCCGTCTGGCCTGTGGACTTGGACATCACACAACGGTGTGAACAGGGAAGGCTGAGACGGAGATAACGAGATTCTCTTGGATACACAAAGGGAGGAACCAAGCTTCAGCAGACGGTGGTAAACAGGCCAGCACAAGCACAATCACCATCGGGGATGATAACGATCAGGCTGAGGGATCATGACATCAGCAAACCCCTTATCATCGGAAGCCTATTGTTCATGCCAGATCGAAACTGGGAAACATCAAAAGAACCCCTTCTATCCAGAGGACCACCTGGGGGTTTCAAAGGAAGCTCAGGTATAAAAGCCGAAGTCAAGCCAGAACTCTCTCTCTCTTCCTGCTCTTCCTGCTCTGCTGGACAGCTCGTGGGCCTGCATCGACTTCGCTGTGAGTATCCTGGTGACCTGGTCAATTTCCCGAAATAGGAGGTTGAGGGGAGAAAGGTCAAGGGGGAGTATGCTTGCAAGTAACTTGTGTTAAAGTAAGTTTTACGACGTGCCCGATAGTTTTCGTCCATAGTTTTAGTTTAAAGCATAAGTTTAGCCACGCATTGTGTAGTGTTGGTGAGATTCGATTTCTCATTGTTTAATAAAGCCTGTAAATTTTAGACTTGCTTTGAGTCCATCTTGGTTTCTGTTTTCTCTCATCGGCACACTCTGGTCAATTCAACCTTTTATCATATCCCACCATAATTCCGAGGTCTAGAACCTAGGGGAATCCTTTTGTGGAGTAAAGGGAAAAACAAAACCCCTACATAAGTTAAACACAGCATTTAAATAGTAAATATCTATTTAGTTTAAGCTATTAGATGAACTACTTATAGTACATGCTTGGTTGTTTTTTCTTCAAATATATTATCCGGTTCTGGCCTGTTCTTTCTCTTCCATAATACTATTTCCTAGGGAACGGAGCTAAATGTAATCTACATCTACGGAAGGTTACCTAAATTCTTCCACCATTCGGTGGTTTCACACGGTATTTTTTAATACTGTGTTTTCATATTATTTATGTTATTTAGCACTTTTTTTGCTTTTTCTTTATTGGGCACATTTCTTTGGGATATACCTACGGAGTTCAACAACTGGGAGCACCCACCCAACACCCAGAAGGTTAAGGTATTGTGTTGCACCATCTGAAATAAAGGAACCAATGTAAGTTACAATGCAAGACGACCCTCTAAAGAAAACTGGAGGAATTACGTTTTGTAGCTGGAATATTAGGGGCACTAATGAGCCAATTAAAAGGGGTAAGATTCTTGCCCAATTAAAAGCACTCAATGTGATATAATATTTTTACAGGAAACACAGCTGAAAGTTCAAGCTCAGACCAGGCTGTAGGCCAATTGGATCGGTCATATCACTTCTCCTATCTCTCTAAATCCAGAGGTACTGCAATTATATTTCGTAAGGGCATACCATTTAAACATAAAAACACCATTGCAGACAAAGAGGGGAGGTACGTCATAGTCTCTGGAGAGATACATTCCACCCCACTTACCATGATAAATATTTATGCTCCTAATTTTGATAACCCACAATTCTTTAACAAAATCTTAAATATAATTTCTGTCCAATCAGCAAAACGTGATAATCGGGGGAGATTTCAATTGCGTTTTGGATCAATACCTTGATAAATCTGCCCAACAAAAGAGACTTAATATAAAATCAAAATCCAGTGAACTTTTAAATACGTATATAAAAAACCTAAATATAAGACGTATGGAGGATTGCAAACCCTGCCGGAAGAGAATACTCCTTCTATTGAACAGTACATAAAACCTATACACGTATTGACTACTTCCTAGTGGACAGGAAATTAATACCTTTTACAACTAACCCTAAATACCATAATAGTATCATTTCCGATCATTCTCCGCTAACCTTCTCCTTAAAACTAGAAGGAATGTCTAATAAAAAAATCGTTCTGGAGGTTCAATCCTCAAATACTAAACAATCCGGACTATTGTAAATATTTAAAACAACAGATGGAACTCTTTTTTGAGACCAATGATACCCCAGACATCTCGCCCTCCCTATTATGGGAATCTTTTAAGGCTTTTATTAGAGGTTCAATTATTTCATACCAAGCTTATCAAAATAAAAAGAATAGGACGGAACAATTGCAACTAGAAGAACAGATTAGACAACTTGATTTAGAAAACGCGATAGATCCAACTATAGATAAACACAACAAGATGGCAATATTGAAATTTAAACTAAACCAAATTTTATCTGCAAGAGTTATCAGAATATTTCAAATTACAAAACAGGAAAATTTCGAATTTGGCGACAAACCACACAAACTTTTAGCACGCCAGCTGAGAAAAGTTGAAAAGGACCAGACTATTCTAAAAATTAAATCAGATAAAGGTGAACTGTTAACACTTCCAAAAGACATTAATAAAAGATTTGCCCAATTTTATCAAAATTTATACACATCCAAAACATCAACAGATAGCAAAAAAATTTCACACTTTCTGGACAACTGTAAACTCCCAACACTTACCCACTGGAACAAGAGGAATTAGGAGCACAGATTTCAATTAAAGAAATAGAAGAGACAATCAACTCACTGAAGAACGGTAAAACACCAGGACCAGACGGGTTCCGTAACGAATTTTATAAAAGATTTCACGAGGTAATTTCCCCACGTTTACACGAGCTTTATACATACGAATTTAAAGAACAGACATTACCACAAACACTAGCTGAATCAACTATCACACTTATACCCAAAAAAGATAAAGATCTAGAAGACCCCGGTTCATACAGAGCAATTACCCTGCTAAATACAGATCAGAAAATATTAGCGAAAACTTTGACAAGAAGATTAAGTAAATACGTTAATAAATTAATACATTCGGATCAAACGGGGTTCATACCCAAGAGACATTCATTTAATAATTTGAGACGCCTTTTTTTACATAATGTACTCACACAGAACTAAAGAAGAAGACTTATCAATTATTTCATTAGATGCAGAAAAAGCATTTGACCAAGTAGAATGGAAATACCTTTTCGCAGTACTGCAAAAATTTCAGATGGGAGAATTTTATTTCATGGATAAAATTATTATATGATAGGCCGACTGCCAAAATACTGACCAACCATATACTTTCTCAGAAATTTCAGCTATCCAGGGGCAATAGACAGGGATGTGCATTATCACCCCTGTTATTTGCCCTTGTGATTGAACCCTTAGTGGAAAGTATAAGAGTACATCCGAACATTCATGGCTATAATACTAAACACTCCAATAATAAAATATCATTATATGCAGATGATGTATTATTATATATCACCAATTCCCAAGTTAGTATTCTAAATATATTAAATCTTATAGAGGAATTTGGCTCCTTCTCAGGATATAGAATAAACTGGAACAAAAGTGAAATTATGGCAATAAAACCTCAAGAGCTGATACACCTTTTAAAATTCCCTTTCAGAATTGCTACAGAAAATTTTAAATATCTGGGTGTTCAGGTAACCAGAAAATATACTTCTTTATTCAACGCAAACTTTCCGCCTTTAGTTACCAAATTAAACGCTCCTATTCAATTCTGGAAAACACTTCCGATGTCTCTAATAGTCAGAATAAATGCCATAAAAATGATTTTCCTCCCACAAATTCTCTATTTATTTCAATCACAACCAAGTCTGTTCTTGACCGGTTTTGGCGATCTGTGCTGCGATTTCTGAGAGAACGCCGCCACCTACGGCCGTTATTTTTGGCCACCTCGCTCAGAGCCCCCCTCCGCCGCATGTGTGCCGAGGATTTTTCCAGTCGATGCAAAATGACAGAGATATTAATGATTTTACAAAATTCCCCATTCTCTCTGCTGCCCCCGCTGGCGGCAGGGGGGGATGGACTATAAAACCAGGAAGTGGTGTGCCTCAATTAGTCTGCAAGCTGGAGGAAGGCAGAGGGTCACGTTTCACTGAGCTGTGAATAACACTGAACACATGTCCACACAACTGTGAGTAAGTACCCTTAATGTGGTTTGAAAATGAAAATATGGTTAAAGTAAAAAAGCACTGCCTGCAAATGGTTGTTTGGGGGGTTTGGGTTGAAATAAAAAGGCACTCTCTCTCCCCCCCCTCTCCTCTCCTCTTCCCCCCCCCCCCTCTCCTCTTCCCCCCCCCTCTCCTCTTCCCCCCCCCTCTCCTCTTCCCCCCCCTCTCCTCTTTCCCCCCCCTCTCCTCTTTCCCCCCCCTCTCCTCTTTCCCCCCCCTCTCCTCTTCCCCCCCCCTCTCCTCTCCCCCCCCCTCTCCTCTTCCCCCCCCCTCTCCTCTTCCCCCCCCTCTCCTCTTTCCCCCCCTCTCCTCTTCCCCCCCCTCTCCTCTTCCCCCCCCCTCTCCTCTTCCCCCCCCCTCTCCTCTTCCCCCCCCTCTCCTCTTCCCCCCCCCTCTCCTCTTCCCCCCCCCCTCTCCTCTTCCCCCCCCCTCTCCTCTTTCCCCCCCCCTCTCCTCTTCCCCCCCGCCTCTCCTCTTCCCCTCTCCTCTCCTCTCCTCCCCCCTCCTCTCCCCTCCCCCGCCCCTCCCCTTCCCCCCCCTCCTCTCCCCCCCCCCTCTCCTCTCTCCCCCCCTCTCTCCCCCCCTCTCCTCTTTCCCCCCCCTCTCCTCTCCCCCCCCCTCCTCTTCCCCCCTTCTCCTCTTCCCCCCTTCTCCTCTTTACCCCCCCTCTCCTCTTTACCAACCCCCCCCTCATCCTCTTCCCCCCCTCTCCTCTCCCCCCCCTCTCCTCTTCCCCCCCCCCTCTCCCCTTCCCCCCCCCTCTCCTCTTCCCCCCCTCTCCTCTTCCCCCCCTCTCCTCTTCCCCCCCTCTCCTCTTCCCCCCCTCTCCTCTTCCCCCCCCCTCTCCTCTTCCCCCCCCTCCTCCCTCTCCCCCCCACTTCTCCTCTCCTCTCCTCTCCCCCCCCTCCTCTCCTCTCCTCTCCCCCCCTCCTTTCCTCTCCTCTCCCCCCCTCTCCTCTCCTCCCCCCTCCTCTCCTCCCCCCTCCTCTCCTCCCCCCTCCTCTCCTCCCCCCCCCCCTCTCCTCCCCCCCCCTCCTCCCCTCCTCCCCCCCTCCTCTCCCCCCCTCTCCTCTCCCCTCCTCTCCTCCCCCCCCACTCCTCTCCTCTCCCCCTCCTCTGCCTCTCCCCCCCTCCTCTCCTCTTCCTCCCCCCCTCCTCCTCTTCCTCCCCCCCTCTCTCCTGCTTCCTCCGCCTCTCCTCTCCCCTCTCCTGTCCTCATCCTCGTCCCCCTTCTCCTCGTCCTCCCCCTCTCCTCTCCTCCCCCCCTCCTCGTCCTCCCCCCCTCGTCCGTCTCCTCCCCCCCCGTCCTCTCCTCCTCACCCCTTCCTCTCCCCCCTCCTCTCCTCTCCCCCGTCCTCGATCCTCCCCAGCCATCCATCTCCTTCTCCCCCCTCCTCTCCTCTTCCTCCCCCTCCTGGTCCTCGTTCCTCGCCCCCTCCTCCTTCCTCCCCCCTCTCCTCTGTCCTGCCCCCCCTCATCCTCTTCCTCCCTCCTCCCCCCTCGAATCCTCGTTTCCTCCCCCCTCTCCTCTTCCTCCCCCCTCTCCTCTCCCCCCCCCTCCTCTCCCCCCCCCCTCTCCTCTTCCCCCCCCCTCTCCTCTTCCCCCCCCCTCTCCTCTCCAGGTCTGCACTTGGTCTAAAATTTTGCACTTTGCACCTAAAATTTTTTTTTTAAATCTTGATTCCCGGATTACAAACTTTATCTGGGATTATAAAACACATAGAATTCATAAACGACTTTACGAATCTGGAGACAAGTAAAATCAACTTTTAAACTAAGAAATTTATCTCTTCTTTCACCAATAGCTAATAACCCGTCGTTTAAGCCATCTATTATAGATAAAACATTTACTTATTGGGAAAAACTAGGAATTAAAAAGCTTGGAGATCTGTGCGAGATGAGAAATCTCCTGTCATTTCAGAAATTACAGTTGAAATAGTCTGAAAGGTAATCAATATTTTAGATATCTTCAAATTCGAGATTATTTGAAAACATATACCCATGATTATCAAACTGTGCTGCCAAATATATTAGACGAAGGTATGAATAGAAACTCAGAGCCAAACAATCTAACATCATACTTGTATAATACCCTTCTAAATATAGAAATTCCATCGTCAGACGCAATTAGAAGAGAATGGGAAGAGGAATTAGGCCTAAAAATTTCCAAAGACAGATGGGAAAAATATCTTTTATATATACATAATTGTTCGATTAATGTTAGACACATTTTAATCCAATTCAAAATACTACACTCTACTACTCAAAGACTAAACAGAATAAGATTTTTTCAAATGTATCTCCTATTTGTGACAAATGTCTCCTTCAAGAAGCAACTATAACACATTCCTTTGCCTCTTGCATAAAACGACATAGCTTTTGGAAAGGAATCTTTTAAATTTTCTCAAAAACATTAAAAACAAAACTGGACCCCCATACGGAACTGATTATTTTCGGAACAGGAGAAGCCTGCACTGAGCTATCAATATTTCAAAGACGTTTCCTTAATTATGGCCTGATAATGACGAAAAAACATACTTACATTTTTGAAAAATATATCTGCCCCTACTCTTAAAATGTGGATTACAAACATGTCTGAGACGCTCCACCTTGAAAATATGAGACTTGTCTTAGCAGGAAAATAAGAGCAATTTTCGAAGACATGGATTCCATTCATTGATTCATTACAAGGATAGTATGGTGCAACACAACTTGGGAATTAAACCGATTTACGGACTGGATGATGGATGGGGAGAGAAATGAAGCAGGTATATCAACACTTTTTGTTTTTTTTTTCCGTTTTTGTCTTTTTATTTCTTATGTTTTTCCTATTTCTTTTACTTACTCACTCTTCGACCACTCATTTGGTAGTTTAGGGGATCTATTCTTACACATTCATTTTCTCTTTCATTTTCTTTCTTTCTTGCTCTTTCTCTCTTTTTCTATTTCATCTTTGCTAAAATTAAAATTGAAGTTGTGCAATAAATGTAGTATGTCATATGCCGCGGTTTATACTTTTGGACACGGCTTCTAATAAAAATATTTTTAAATTAAAAAAAAAAAGTAATTCCAAACTCTTATGAGCAAACAAATTATGACACAAGCAGCATAATAGAGTCATTAGGAAGATGATCTAAAGTTTGGCCTAATAGCCCTGTCTCACGGTGCGAGCTGATCCACGAGATACCCCGAGTGAAAGACTCGTGGTTGTGTACGAGATTCAAGTGTATGATCAAGAGTTTAACCGAGTTCCCACGGGTATGACAAGTTTGCCGTTTACTTGTCATTTCTGCGATGTTCCAAGTTCGTCTCCCAAGTTACTCTTGAGCCAACCCTGAATGAAGGTCTGTTAATAAGCAACTCTTTGTAGACAGATGAAATGACAGCAGCATTTAAGAGGCTTTTTAGGTACGACATGAATATGCAGGGAGTGGAGGGATATGGATGACATGTAGGCAAAGGAGATTAATTTAGCTTGGTGTGTGCTCACACAGTCAGTACGCTTGTCTCCCGTACTGTCACCTCAACCCATCCCTCCCTCCCTCCTCCTCCCTCTCTGATTATCCAGTGCCACATTTCAGTCAATTTAGAAGCAAAAAGTGGTCAAGAAATGTGGTGGTGGCATGTATCTGTGGCTCAGGCTATCTGACGATTAAAACTATGAAAAATAAATCAGAATATTAAACTAATTAAAACATTAATAAAATCAAAACAACTATGCCATTTCCAATCCAGTGCATGTTATTCAGGTAGAATGCCCAGAATCATCAATAAGGAATTGCCACAACTTTGGATTCCTATGAGGGATTCCATGAGAATCATAATGTTCGATTCCAGTCAGTAAGTAAGAAAAAAAATGTAGAAACTTCAGACTTAAACACTCGTTCATGTAATTATAGGGATCTAAACTTGCTACAGTTATGGTGGGAAATGTCAGCAATTACAGGTGAAACTGCCACCTTGAAAGAGCTAATAGTCAAATCTAATAGTCAAATCTAAAATTGAGTCGTTCTTCGACAAAAGCATGCACTAGATGAACAAAAGAATGGCTCTGTGCCAATTCTGAATGACTTTGTAAATTATATGAAACACAATATGGAGGACAGGCAGCCTGCAGTAATAACATGTGCTTCTTCAAGGCCATAAAGAAGCCAGGATTGAAAAATAGCTGACATTCCAAAGATAAGTAATAACTTGTCATTGGACGAGCTCAATTTGGACCCAGCTTTCCTATATTGTGAAAGGCTACAGAATCTTTCAGTCATGCCATATTCAGACTTAGTAGGAGTGTTTTACTGATAAGAAAAATGTATAATTGTGCTAACTCGCCTTTGTTCTGTGAGCGGGAGCACGAGAAGCACTGAGCAATGTTTGTGCTCATTGTAATCTTGCCATTTTCGTCTGACGATTTGATTAAAGATTACCATGGTCTACCTTCAACGGTTGTTGCTATCTGCTTTTTAAGAAACAAACTCACAACCTTTGCCCGGAACATCCATCCCATTTATATAGCAAATTTAGAATATATTGCTAACTATGAGAATTTGTTTCAGCTGTGCAGCATGTATAAGTGTTAGAACATCATATTAGGAGTAAATCACACTTTGCTTACCTCAGGAAATTCAGTACAGGAAGATATTTTAATTTTGTCCAGAAAAGGAAGAAAGCTTTTCAAATAAATGTTTTTCACCTAAAAAATGGAAACACAATGTTCATTAAAGTACATCTGGGGAAATTGACATATATAGTTAACTCAATGGTGTTGTGAAAGATAAGTATTTCCCTTTCCCACCACAGGATGAAATTCCATTACTACTCCTCTTTTCAAGTAATTGTATTCAATGTAAATCCTAACTCGGTATGACCCAATGCCAAAATATCAGTTGATTAATGTTCTTTATTTTTATTGTATGGCTGTATGGTGATCACATTTCACTGTGCCAACTGGCACGTGTGACAAATAAATGTATCTTGTATCTTTTATCTCCTTAGGACCAATCATTCATTTCTTGTGCTTTAAGGCTCTGCCCAGATAACACTCCTAATCCCATACCTAGCACGTTTTATGTACAATATTATACATGCTGTAAAACACGTTAAAAATGCCATCTTATGAATTTCCATTTAAAAATGTAGTTATATTTGGAGTTGCATTAAATTAGACAATTTAAAATAGGGCTCTTCAATAGATTTGTTCGTCATATGAATTATAACCATTTTACAGGTACAGGTATAGGGTAAATTTAAAACACTTCTGCTCATCTTCTGAATTCCCATTTCACCCAGACAGATAAATGAAATGTTAACTTACTTCATCTGTATTGCATTCATTTTCCTGACAAAGAATTTCCAAGACTTTGGAGTCCACCTCAGTTAAATTGCTTGCTTGTGTTGTTCTGTTGTGACTCCGTCTAGAAGCTCTTGATAAACCACTGGAAATTATACTATTCGCAGCAGCTCCTGTAAAATAATTAAATGTATCTTTCACATATACCATTGTAGGTTATAATTTCTGGGATGACAGGCTTCTTTCCTGAGGATTGCAATGCAAACTGAACCTATACTCTCCTGAGTTTAGAAGAACTAAAGATGGTCTAATTAAACTGTACACAATTCCTAAATGGCTTTTCAATTAAGATTCACATCTATCTACCTATCTATCTATATCCATATACTTATAAAACTCTCATCTTGTATGTATGTGTGCATGTATTTCTTTGCATCTACATCAAAATGCTAAGCAGTAGCGCTGATAATTTTCCACATTATTACTCACATTTTTCCCGTCCACGCCATAATCAGGTTCCCTGCTTTCATGCTATATTTTTCATGCTATATTACACAGGTTATTGATGATTAAAGTTTAAAAAAAAGCCAAAAATGGCTTCTGAGAGAGAGTCTTCCAGCAGCTTCCAGTGATGAGGTCACAATGCCATCTCAGTCCATGACATCACATCACAATGGGACATTGCCAACGGAACGGCAGCAGAAGCTTGGAGGAGAATGCTGCGTGCTGCCATCGAGGGGGAGAGGGAGAAGAAGTATTGCGTTGGGGGAACTGGTGAGTGGTGGAAACGGGTTGCATTAGGGGAACTGGTGAGTGGTGGAATATTGCGTTGGAGGTTGATTGGCGTTTTACAAAAAAAATGTCAGAACTTTCCTCTGACTCTGCCCGCAGCAACCACCCCACCCCACCCCCCCACACGTCGAGTCCACGCTGCCCGCCTCCGCCCCGCTACCCCATACGCTCCCCCTCCCCCCAAGGATTGATTGGCTCCGGGGACCCAAGTTAAGTTCATTCATTGGCTCTGGGGAGCGCAGACGGCGTCCCGAACGTTTTACAAAAAAAGATTCCAGAACTTTCCTCTGACGCCGCCCCCGGTTGAGTGGTGGATTATTTGGTTGGAGGAGCGGGGCCCAATGGGTCCCACTTGGGCTAGTATATATATATTACTATAACTCTCATCTTGTTTGTTTCTATGCATGTGAGCATGTCTGTCCGTAATTGTGATCCCGGAACTACGCCAAAACGGTACACGACAGCACTAACATTTTTGTACATTAATCACCATTGTCCTGTGGTCGTTTGTGTCAAGTTTCGTTCAGGTTGATGTTATATTTAACAAGTTATTGACATCTCAAAAAATTACAAATTCAAGTTTAAGAAAAATTTAACAGCTATTGGGATCAAATCCTTGCTGGCCCAGCTTGCAACAACGTTTCAATCGAGGAACACTCAGTCTTTCCTGCAAGCTTTTAGGTGTTGTAAGCTCAAGCTCAACTACGAATCAAGCTAGAGGCTGGACAGTATGAGACACAACCAGATGGCTGTTTGAGCGCACAGTATGCAGTAAAACATGACATGGATCAGGTCAACTAATACTGACTGATCTAGCTCACTCCCCCCCACGTGAGAAGGATTGATTGGCTCAAGGGAGCGCCGACGCCAACCCAAAAGTCAAGTCCATACAATGGCTCCGGGAAGTGGTAGGTGAGTGGTGGAATATTGCATTGGGGAAACGGGGCATAACGGTTCAGGGGGATAGGGGTTATGGAGGGTGGGAATGACTGAGGGTAGGGAGTGACTGAGGGTAGGGGAAAGGAGAGGGAGAGGTGGAGGAGGTGAGGGGAGAGAAGAGGGAGGGTGAAGAGGAGGGGGAGGGAGTTTTGGGGGATGAGGGGAAATGAGCCGCGCCTGCGCAGTTGGGAGTTATGGGTTATTGGTGGACCAGGTGATTGGCTCCGGGGGGGGGGGGGGGGGGGGGCCTGTCTCCGGGGTAAGTGCCGACGACGCATTCGAGGGACGGGGCCCAACGGGTCCAACTTGGTCTAGTTATATTACTAAAACACTTATCTTGTTTGTTTGGATGTCTGTGTGTGAGTAAGTGAGTGAGATCCTTAAATTACACCAAAACGGTACACAATAGCGATACCATTTTTGGACAACCTTACTCACAATTGTCCTGTGGTGTGTTTTTTTTAATCAAGTTTCGTTCAGAGTGATGTCATACTTATTCACATTATTAACTTTACAAAATACCACTTTGAGAAAAATGTCTTCCATCTGCACACCGGCAGTTAGAGCTATGACATCACAATGGGATCCAAATCCTTGCTGGCCTTCCCCGCAACAATGTTGCAATCACAGAACACTGAGTCCTGCCAGCAAGTTTTTTAAGTTTACAAACGGGGGGGTAGGGGGGAGTCCTTGGGGAGGCTGGGGAAGTGCACTTGGATTATTTTTTAAAGTCCTGGCAGCAAGTGCAATTGGGAGGCTGAAGAGGAGGGGGAGGGAGTGCAGGGGGATAACGGGAAATGAACCGCCCATGCGCAGTTGGGGGCTATGGCTGAGTGGTGGAATATTGCATTGGGGAATGGGTGAGTGGTGGAATATTGCTTTAGGGGAACAGGTTGCGTTGGGGGACCAGGCCTCCCCTGTGACAGGGACCCAACAGGTCCCACTTGGTCTAGTTTACTATAAATGACCCCCAGATGTGTTATAGCTAGAATCGGGGCCATGGTCTTATTTCCTCAAAGGCTCCAAATTCCTTTTACATTTATTCATTTTTCAGGAAGTAGCTGTCACTGCCATGTACACCATTTGTTGCTTATCCACAACTACCAAGTAGATGCTGATAAAAAATATATACTTCCAAGTAAGAATTACATGTAACTTGTAAAATGTCAGGTACTGCTGTTCCAAAGCATTTGCTGCCCTTGTACATGGTGGTGGTAAAGGTAGTAGGCTTTAGGTGGTGATGTTGGAGTAGCCTAACTGAATCACTGTAGTGTATTTTTGAGACAGTGCATATTGCAGGTACAATGAGCTAAGTTATAAGTGGACCAAGAAAGGTATGACATGAACAATTATTCTCTTCATAGCACAATGTAAATGACTAGATTTTGTGGAACAGGTAGAAGTAATTATCACATAAGGATTCAATGAAGGTACCCAACAGTGGGTATTTTTTCTTTTAAACTAGAAACTTTCAGCTGCTCTTTCAGCATTTCTCTTCAAGCTGCCACATCTAAAAAGTAACCCTCTGTCTAACCACTTATTTTGTACCACTTTTCGTCGACAAAGATCAAAAGTTTGAGACTGGGAATACGATATTCCTCAGTATCATGGCAAACCAATGAACTACATTATTTTAACTTGTGGAAAATTGTTTGCTATATGAATCACCTTTTAATCATGGTGGATTTTCTTTTAAACTTTTGAACACTGAATTAACCTTATAAACTTCACCCAAATCTATTTTTGTACATAATCAGATTAAATATTTTTTTAAGCCTTGAGGAGATGCTTGATTTTATACTGCAGGGATGAGAAACATAGAAACATAGAAAATAGGTGCAGGAGTAGGCCATGGAGTCTGACAGAACGTGTAGACTTTTGGCAGCATGAAGGGATTCTGTTGACCAATAACTCCGGGAGGGAAAGCACATTACCTCATAAGACAGAATATGAAGACAAACTAATTGGGAGTCACATTGTCAGCTAAAAAAAGAGTATGTGGGCATTATAAATTAATTGTTTTTTAAACATAATAGGTCACATGAAATGTTAAATTGGACTTCAAGTTCATGAGATAGGTGATTTAAAAAGTTCCTTATTCATCCACGTTACTCATTGTACAAGCTTAAATGTCTTTGCAGAACTCAATAAGTATTTGATCCAGAAACACTTATCCTGTAGTAAAAATTCCAGTGCCTTTTTGCATACCGTATCTGTACTGAGCTAACAATGTAATGCAATATTTAGAATGCCTAACACTGCCTTCATGAGTATTTACGATAAGTAGAAAATGGAAATAAAACTATCACCCAGCCATTTATAAAGAAATCCACCATTTAATTAAGGAGAGCCACACATTTCCAGTTGTGAAATCCAATAAGGTACAGCTCAAAAAAACTGACAACAGGAAAATCCACTCACAAAATAAGCACCATTACTTGTCCCTCCATGAAACTTTTCATTGGATATAATCACTATGAGAAGTAATACAAAATAACATAGAAAATAGGTGCAGGAGGAGGCCATTTGGCCCTTCGAGCCTGCACCGTACATTACCTCATAAGACATTAAATGAATCTCATTGAATTCTGTTTTCCATGTCATCACCAGATTAGCCAAATCCAATGATCTTAAAAATATGATTACAAAGATAGGCATTTAGAATAGTTGGTTTAACATTTACAATAGAATTGTTTCTATAATATACATGAACTTTCTTCGTTGTCACTCTTCTTTCCCCCATCAGATTCTGCTCATGTTTCCTAAAGATGCTTTTTTGATAAAATACCATTCTACAAGCATCGGGCACTCTCCATAACCACATTCCAGGGGGTGCACCTGGACAAAGAGTGCTAGCACCTGTTTACCTCAGAGATGTAACAGTCTAATAAAATCATGTCCTCATAATGCAGGATTCACAGCAGTGGTTAATAGGCAATAATCACCAAGGACAACCCTGTCTAATTTCTCCTTCTGTGGTCCTGAGGGATGGCATTCGCAAGTAGAAACCCTATCACTTAAACATTTACGTTGTAGGAGCAGAATTAGGCTATTCGGCCCATCGAGTCTACTCTGCCATTCAATCATGCCTGATCTATCTTCCCCTCTCAAACTCTTTCTCCTGTCTTCTCCCCATAACCCTTGACACCCGTACTAATCAAGAATTGGTCAATCTCCACCGTAAAAATACCCAATGACATGGCCTTCACAGCCGTCTGAGGCAATGAATTCCACAGATTTACCAACCTCTGACTAAAGAAATTCCTCCACATCTCCTTTCTAAAGGTACATCCTTTTATTCAGAAGCTGTGCCCCCTGGTCCTAGACTCTCCCACTAATGCAAACATTCTTTCCACATCCACTCTATCCAGGCTTTTCACTATTTGGTAAATTTTAATGAGGTACCCTCTCATCCTTTTAAACTCCAGCCCACTAATGAGCGTCAAACGCTCATCATATGTTACCCTAATCATCCCCAGGATAATTTTCGTAAACCGTCTTTGGACCCTCTCCAACACCAGCACATCCTGCCGCAGATATGGGGACTTGCCAGCTCTAATCAATTAACTGATGATAAACATGGATTAAATGTGGAAGATGTCTCAGTCGCAATAAAAATATCATTGTTTGATTTCAGTTATATTAGAATTTAAAAAATACAGAATCAATATGCAGTTATGATATTTCAGGAAAAATGAAAGCTGTTGAGCTAAAAAGGGAATTTAAAAAAAAAAATTTGAATTTGACTACTATTGTTATCTTTGAAAACTTACTGTAAGGTTCCTTAATCAATTCAGCAGGCAAGATCTTAATAAAGTACTCCAGGACACAAAGCAACAATTGGAAAGAGAGCACAAGGTCATCTTCCATCTGTAGTAGCTTTCCTGAAATCAGAATACAAATAATACCCGGCAAAATATTAAAGCATGCTTTGTCCCATTTTGTTACATTTGAGCTATAAATGAACATGCAGAGAGCTAAAAGAACCATATACCTTTGTTTGCAGGTCAATTAAAAAATGAACATTTCCAGGAAAACATTTTGTTTCCTGTACAAATTCAAAACATTTTGGATGTGATTTAAAAGAACATTCAGGCATCAAGTTCCTATATTCAAGTTAAAAAGATACCTCAGAACTATTAAAATACTTGAATAATTGCCGAAGGACTTTACATTTTTATTTAATCGAGAAGATAGTACATACACACGCTGGTATTTATGCTAACTCAAAGGCACACTCAGAAGTCATTCTTTAACCAGCATTTTATTTTTTTTTAAACATGATTCTGGGAAGAATGTCATGACTGTTCAAGCATAATCAAACTTAGCACTAAATTCAGGTTTTCCGGCATTCATAGTGAACCAAGTGGGTACAAGATCTACACCAAATAAACTGAAGCAAAAGGATGGTTGCCCCCTGGTGGAAGGAAATAACATTTTATATTAAAATTCCCTACACTGAAAGGACGGGTTTCATGTAAATGAACATTTTTGAATCATCTGTTCAAATAAGGGTGTCCAAACCTGCTTTGATAATTAAAACACCTTTAGTTTAACTTAGTATTTTAAATAATTTTTATTTTAGAAAACATTTTAAAAATCATCTATGTACTTTGAAAGCTACTTTTAAGTAGTTTCCTTGCAATCTTATTTGAAGAATTAACAATACATGTCAACTCATATAAATGAGTTGAATTATTGTCATTGAAACTTTGGAATCAAATGGCTGAGTTGATGCCTTCAGCAAAAATCAGCAACAGTCCAGTTCAATATGAGGAAGTACCACACATTCTGACTTTAAACAAGATTTTGCTTGCATGTTCACTTTCATTTTGGTCCAAAATTCATGAACAGTTTCAGTTCTAATCAATAAATGAATAAAAATACTTTTGATAATTAGTAAGAATTAAAATAATAAGATTATCTTCTATGCTATCTAACATGCATGTAACTTAAGTAGCTAGGAAAGACCATTTCAAAATGCATGCTAAGTATAATTATTATTTTACTTAATCTTCCAATAGTGACAGCTGAGTTCAAAAACAGTTAAAAGTACATTTGCACCCACACTACAATTATGTTTTGAATTCTGGTCTTAATTTGATCTGCTGCTTTGTTCTGCCCAGTGCTAATTTCCAATGCTTGATGCAAATCGCATTGGAAATTTCATAAATCTTTGAATTTGAACCTGGTGTATTGTAAATAAAGATTTAATCATTATGATTTGACAAATAATTATTTAAAAAAATAATGATTATGCATACACCTTGCTCAGGAAACTGGCTTTATGTGCATTTACAAGATTTGTGCAATAGATTACTGTTTAATAATAGAGCTGATAATGAATGAAACTGAGGGGGCTTTTATTTTTATGAATTACCAACAATAGAAAAATAAAATAATTTGAACACTCAAATCCAGCACAGTGTCAAATAGAACTCCCAACAATGAGCATTGTAAGGACTACTCACAAATGATTTGGAGAATTTAGAATTAAAACACATGTTCAGTTCTTAATATACCCATTTATTTTAACTGACCTGTTGCTAGAAGAAATGTGATCCAACAGACTTTCACCACTGGTTTATTAGCATCCGATGGTGCCCTGGTTGATAAATTAAACATAATTGCATTGCTCAAAGTTTTCAAGAAATACTTACTAACCAACTTTTATTGTGGAAGCTCCCAGCGAGCGCTGTCAAGCGAGGACCCAGCGGTGGACAAGGGGGTGCCGGCGGTCGTGGAGGGTGCCGGCGGTGGAGGAGGGTTATGGCGGTGGAGGAGGGTGCTGGCGGTGGAGGAGGGTGCCGGAGGTCGGACGAGGACCTGGCGAGGACATGAATGAAGCTGAGGGCCCACATGAGAGCTGGAGGTCAGACGTGGACATGGCGTGGGGGAAGGCACACCAAGAGAACAAAGGGGTCCCAGCGTGGGGGGTGTGCCAAGAGAACAAAGGGGACCCGGCGTGGGGGGCGTGCCGAGAATAAAGGAGGATCATTAGGAGTAAATGAAATACTTTGTAACCGCACTATATGTGGTGACTCTTTGCATACTTGTATGCAAAACAAACATGTATAAAGTATCATTCATTCATTAAAGTATCATTCATTTAACAGATCTATATTCACTGAAAACTTACTGGTTACATGGTGTCTCTTCAAATATCTTTTCACATATCCTGTGAATTTAGAAATGAAATACTTATTAAACAGCTTCCGTCGCTTTTCAAAACCACTACTTACAAGATCTTTGTAAAAATCAATAACGTTATGAATGTTATCAATGAGCAAATTGTGATTTACATTTGACATGTGGTGTACATGTGACAGCTGCACAGGATCCATTGCAAATATGATAAATTATACAAGTAAAAATAAGTAATAGTTTATTTCCCTTGTGCAGTCATACTACTGCAGAAGAGGCTTAAACAATCTTTAGAGTGATCTTCTATTGAATACTTGTGTTGTTTATTTCTAGCTGCTTCAAAATAAGCCAACTAAAGGTATAAAAGTTGTAATGGCAGTGAACAATATTTTTTTCAAATTCTCTTACATTTATGATATATGATATGCTAGCTGAGAAAACAATTGAATGCACTTTAAGGTGGAATTACTAAATAGTCCAAATTAAATACAGTACCCAAAATACACTGGGTAATAAAAGGTTCCATTCTGCAGTTAAAAACATTGTAGTCAAGTCAAGTTTATTTGTCACATACACATACGAGATGTGCAGTGAAATGAAAGTGGCAATGCTCGCGGACTTTTGTGCAAAAGACAAACAACCAAACAAACTATAAACACAATCATAACACACATATTCTTTTACATAATAAATAATGGAAGGAAAAACGTTCAGTAGAGTTAGTCCCTGGTGAGATAGGCGTTTACAGTCCGAATGGCCTCTGGGAAGAAACTCCTTCTCAACCTCTCCGTTCTCACCGCATGGCAACGGAGGCGTTTGCCTGACCGTAGCAGCTGGAACAGTCCGTTGCAGGGGTGGAAGGGGTCTCTCATGATATTGTTGGCTCTGGAGTTGCACCTCCTGATGTATAGTTCCTGCAGGGGGGCAAGTGAAGTTCCCATAGTGCGTTCGGCCGAACGCACTACTCTCTGCAGAGCCTTCTTGTCCTTGGCAGAGCAATTCCCAAACCAGATGGTAATGTTCCCGGACAAGATGCTTTCCACCGCCGCTGCGTAGAAGCACTGGAGGATCCTCGGAGACACTCTGAATTTCCTCAATTGCCTGAGGTGGTAAAGGCGCTGCCTTGCCTTACTCACGAGTGCTGAGGCGTGTGATGCCCATGTCATATCCTCGGAGATGTGGACTCCCAGATATTTAAAACAGTTCACCCTATCCACAGGATCCCCATTTATCCTCAATGGAGTGTACGTCCTCGGATGATGTGCCCTCCTAAAGTCCATGATCAGCTCCTTCGTTTTTTTGATGTTCAAGAGGAGGCTGTTATCCTGGCACCAGAGTGCTAGACCAGCCACCTCCTCCCGGTAGGCCTTCTCGTCGTTGTCTGAGATCAGGCCCACCACCACAGTGTCATCAGCAAACTTAATTATTGAGTTGGAGCTGAACCTAGCCACACAGTCATGTGTGTACAGGGAGTACAATAGGGGGCTGGGGACGCAACCCTGGGGCGATCCTGTGCTCAGGGTGAGGGACTTCGATGTATTCCCTCCCATCTTGACTACCTGGGGCCTGGCGGTGAGAAAGTCCAGGACCCAGGCACACAGGGAGGTGTTGAGCCCCAATTCCATTAGCTTCCCGGCCAGTCTGGTGGGGACTATCGTGTTGAAGGCTGAACTGTAGTCTATGAACAGCATCCTCACGTAGCCCCCCTTCTGGCTGTCCAGATGGGAGAGAGCGGTGTGCAAGACCTGGGAGACCGCATCATCCGTAGATCTGTTCGGACGGTATGCGAACTGCAACGGGTCCATGTTCCGAGGGAGGAAGGCGCAGATGTGTTTCTTCACCAGCCTCTCAAAGCATTTCATGACTACCGAGGTAAGGGCCACCGGACGGTAGTCATTCAGAGGCTGGGGAGGCATTTTTTGGTACCGGTACAATGATGGATTTTTTTAAGCAGGCAGGGACCACGGACTTGTCCAGGGAAAGGTTGAATAATGTAGTGAGCACTGGAGCTAGCTGCGTAGCACAGGACTTGAGTACTTGCCCCGAGATGCCATCGGGGCCTGCAGCTTTTCTCGTGTTCACCCGTGTCAGAGCCCTCCTCACGTCGTGCTCGGACAGCGAGAATGTGTGCACATTCCTCCCTTCAGCTTCGGTAGCCAGCCCGCAGGCGGTATTGTCGATAGTCGGCAGACCTGGAGTGGTGTTGCCCCTCTCGAAACGAGCGTAAAAGGAGTTCAGGTTTCCTTGTTTCCTGATGCCAGGCCCGAGTTGTAGGCAGCGGTGCGAGCATTCAGGGCCACACGAACAGACCTGTCTACCCAGGGTTTTTGGTTCGGAAAGGTGCTTACCCTTATCGTGGGGATGATGTTGTCGGTTACTGTTGCGATGAAGTCCGTGACTGCTTCTGCGAACTCGCTGACGTCACTGGAACTTGCTTCGAACATATTCCAGTCGACATCATTCAGTGCATCTTGCAGCATGGCCTGTGACTGGTCGGACCACCGCTTTACGTCCCTCGTCTCTACCGCTTCCCGAACTATCCTCTGTTTATACTCCGGCAACAGGAAAATGGCAGCGTGGTCAGATTTTCCTATGGGGAGGGAGTGAAACGGCCTTGTGGCCTTTCCTGAACGGTGTGTAGCAGTGGTCCAAAGTTCTCTCCCCCCTGGTGGCACACGTGATGTGTTGGTAGAAGTTCGGCATGACCTTCTTGAGATTTGATTTATTAATACTTCCTCTAGCCAGAGATATGTATACCACAGTTTGGGAACTTCTGCCCCAGAGGGCAGTGGTTCTGGATGAGGCTGGAGGCAGGCTACCACCGACCTCCACCGCAGATTAATTTAGGTTAATCAATTTATTAGTAACCTGCAGAGATAATGGTGTAATGTAAAGTAGCACATGTACAGCTGACACTAACAAACAACAAATCAAGAATGTAGGAGATCAATCTTTGACAAGATTCAGACCCTCTGGGGCAGAAGTTCCCAAACTGTGGTATACATATCTCTGGCTAGAGGAAGTATTAAAATGGAAAGGGAGTTTTACCTTGGGTAAATGTAATGTTGTTGATGTAGATGATTCTAATACACAATGTACATGTTTTGCAGGATCATGAACTAAAGTCAGTTGAGAAAAGGAGCTAGGCATTACTGTGCACAGATCATCATATCAATAATAACGGAGAAAAATCAGAGCCCAAACAAACAAGATATTTAGGTTGGCTTCATAGAAAGATTCATTACAAATAAAAAAAGATGTTTTTGTCTTATCTAAATCATTACCATTTGAAGTATTGCATTCACTGTTGGCTACCTCACATAATGTTCTTGCAAAATGTTCCAGAAATCAATGAGAATGACCCTTACTCTAAAATACTTTGGTTACTTTGTTTGGCAAAGAGTAAATATGTTTTTTCTAAAAGCATATATCTAATGAAGATATCTAGATTGGGAAAGATAGAGATCGGCATTTAAACTGCACCATAGTAGCCATGTCCAAAATATAAGATCCAATGTTCCAACGAGTATGTGAACTCTGGAAAATGTTACCACATACACTATGTGGTGCTTGCAAACTCTTTGCACTAGATCTGAGACTAAAAAAAACAAACTACATCTTATTATCTGCAACAATAAATGTTCACACAATGTGAACCCATGCACTTGTTTTGAACTCCATGGTGAATTGAACTGGAAGTAAAGGATGCTGATGATCGTTTCCACAATCACCAGCATCCTCTACTGGCTTTGAAATTCTTAATTTCTTCTGTTCTTTTTGTTTTCAAAAGAATACATGGCTGCACCCATGTAGGAACACTAGTCATATCTCAAGACCTGAGACAGACCTGACAGCCTTTTCTTGGCTATCATCTAAATAGGTTTGCAAATATATGAGCCAAATTGACTAATTCATTATAGTTACATTAAACTTTCACATGCAAACATATTTTATGAATAAGTGACATCATATATTTTTCCTGGAAATAATCCAGTCACTCCGCGTTTATTGAAAAATATAACGTTTCATATCAATTAGTTATTATCCCTCACAATTGCCAGTTATGATGAAACAAAGTTTTAAGTTGCACTTTAAATTTCACTTAAGTAATTCCAACATTTTGTTTTTAATTCAGATTTACAGCATCCAGTCTTTTGTTCAACTGGTATAGCTCCATGAATATTCATCTATTTATTTACAGAAGTATTTCTAACTGTAATGTGCAAGTGTATGTAAAGATAATGTGCACTTAAAGTTACTTTCAAAATATTTTCATGTAAGGGCAGCACAGTGGCACAACTGGTAGAGCTGCTACTGCTGCATTGCACCAGAGCCCCAAGTTCAATCCTGATCTCGGATGCTGTCTGTGTGGAGTTTGCACGTTTTGCCTGTGACCACGTGGGTTTCCTCAAAGTGCTCTGGTATCCTTCCACAGGCCAGACATGAGGATATGTAGGTTAATTGGTCTCTGTAAATTGCACCTGATGTGTACGGAATGGATGCAAAAGTGGGATAAGATAGAACTTATCTTATATAAAGTGGGATAAGATAGAACTTAACTTATATAAGCTGCCTTTACATGAAAGTATTTTGAAAGTAAATTTAATCTGAATTAAAAACAAAATGTTTGAATTGATTTGGACGAGGGAATTGAATGCAACATCTCTAAGTTTGCGGATGACACTAAGCTGGGGGGCAGTGTTAGCTGTGAGGAGGATGCTAGGAGGCTGCAAGGTGACTTGGATAGGCTGGGTGAGTGGGGAAAATGCATGGCAGATGCAGTATAATGTGGATAAATGTGAGGTTATCCACTTTGGTGGCAAAAACAGGAAGGCAGGCTATTATCTAAATGGTGGCCGATTAGGAAAAGGGGAGATGCAACGAGACCTGGGTGTCATGGTGTCATTGAAAGTAGGCATGCAGGTGCAGCAGGCAGTGAAGAAAGCGAATGATATGTTAGCATTCATAGCAAAAGGATTTGAGTATAGGAGCAGGGAGGTTCTACTGCAGTTGTACAGGGTCTTGGTGAGACCACACCTGAAGTATTGCGTACAGTTTTGGTCTCCAAATCTGAGGAAGGACATTATTGCCATAGAGGGAGTGCAGAGAAGATTCACCAGACTGATTCCTGGGATGTCAGGACTTTCATATGAAGAAAGACTGGATAGACTAGGCTTGTACTCGCTAGAATTTAGGAGATTGAGGGGGGATCTTATAGAAACGTACAAAATTCTTAAGGGGTTGGACAGGCTAGATGCAGGAAGATTGTTCCCGATGTTGGGGAAGTCCAGGACAAGGGGCCACAGCTTAAGGATAGAGGGGAAATCCTTTAGGACCGAGATGAGAAAAACATTTTTCACACAGAGAGTGGTGAATCTCTGGAACTCTCTGCCACAGAAGGTAGTTGAGGCCAGTTCATTGGCTATATTTAAGAGGGAGTTAGATGTGGCCCTTGTGGCTAAAGGGATCAGGGGGTATGGAGAAGGCAGGTACGGGATACTGAGTTGGATGATCAGCCATGATCATATTGAATGGCGGTGCAGGCTCGAAGGGCCGAATGGCCTACTCCTGCACCTATTTTCTATGTCTATGTTCTATGTTTAACTAGTGGAGGAGGATAGGAAGAGTCTGCAAAAGGATATAGATAAGCTAGGTGAGTGGGCAACAACTTGGCAGATGAAATTTAATACTAATAAATGTGAAGTCATTCACTTTGGGAAAAAAAATGATAGGGCAAGTTATTTTCTAAATGAGGAGGAGCTGCGTTGTAATGCAACGCAAAGGGATCTAGGGGTATTAGTACATGAATCACTAAAAGTTAGTATGCAGGTGCAGCAAGCAATCAGGAAGGCCAATGGAGTTTTGGCCTTTATTGCTAGGGGGATTGAGTATAAAAACACGGAGGTCTTGCTGCAGCTGTACACAGTATTAGTGAGACCACATTTGGAATACTGTGTACAGTTCTGGGGTCCATACTTAAGAAAGGATGTACTAGCCCTGGAGGCAGTGCAGCGAAGGTTTACAAGATTAATTCCTGCAATGAGGGGATTGACATATGAGGAAAGGTTAAGTAGGCTGGAACTCTACTCTTTGGAGTTTAGAAGAATGAGAGGCGATCTCATTGAAACATATAAGATCGTGAGGGGCCTTGATCGGGTGGATGCACCGAGGATGTTCCCAATGATCGGGGAAACTAGAACTAGAGGACATAGTCGCAGAATAAGGGGGGGCTCTTTTAAAACTGAGATGAGGAAGAACTTCTTCACCCAGAGGGTGGTTAATTTATGGAATTCACTGCCCCAGGGAGCAGTGGAAGCAGAAACGTTAAATATATTTAAATCTAAAATAGATGGTTTTTTAGCTGCCAAGGGGATAAGGGGCTACGGGGAGAGGGCAGGGATATGGACCTAGGTATGGTTAGTATAGTAAGACCTGAGTGATCTCCTGGACAAGTGTCGATCGCCTGGATTGGGGTCGGAGAGGAATTTCCCGGATTTTTTTCCCGAATTGGACCTGGGTTTTTATCCGGTTTTTTGCCTCCCCCAGGAGATCACGCGGTTCTTGGGGTGGAGAGGGGTGATAGCGGTATAAAGGGGAGGGTAGTGTCTTGTGTTCTGTGTCTTGTGTCTACTGTTTGTGGGTAAGTGTGTCTGTTTAGTGTTCAGCCATGAGCGAATGGCGGTGCGGGCTCGACGGACCTGGTGGTCTACTCTCGCACCTACTTTCTATGTTTCTATGTTTCTATAGTGTGAACAGAGGATCGATGGTCAGCGTGGACTTGGTGGGCTAAATGACCTGTTTCCACACTGTAACTTCAATACAATCAAAACATTAAAATTGCATTTTGTTTAAAAAAAACAATAAGCTTGGTGGCTAAAACAACAAATATTGTTTAAAAAGTTACCTCTTAAATTTTTCAAAGAGAGCAGTGAAGACATGGAGCTTCTTTACCAGTCTCAGCACCAATAAATTTACTTCAGTGCTAACAGTGTCCAAGTTCACGTCCATTTTTTTCAGTAGCTGCAAAAACTCTGTTACGCTTAGAATAAATAAAAAAGATTTATCATTTATCACTTCTGGACTTCCATTTAAAATAGTTTACATCATAATTGTGTTTTTGTAATTACCAGTAATTCAAATTAGTTAATGTTTATATACGATATACATTTACAATTCTCACACAATGGTAAATGTCATTCATTACTCTACAGGGCATGCAAACAAAATGACTTAATTATTTTATAGGAATTTGATTAGCCCATTTAAAGATGCAAATTATTATAAAATATTTATTGAAATATTGCATGGGCCTCAATTTGCACATCCACTGATTTAAAAAGATCAAATAAAGGCATGCTCGTCAAGATATTTGACCACAATTTTGCATATTGCTCATCTGTAAATGCTCTTCACTTGTAGTACATAAATTAGCAATCATGAAGATGTTCCAAGGCTAAATTTCAATATCCAAATTCTGGACAAACAGGTTTGAGCCGTCAGTGTTGGGAAATATTGGTGCCTAGTACTTAGTTTTAATATCAAACATTGAAAATATTGACCATAAGAAAGAGGGACAGCATGCAGCCATTTGGCTCATCAAGCTTGCTCCATGATTCAATATGATCATGGATCATTGAATTTTGCCATCTCCACCTCGCTTGATTCTCTTACTGATTAAAAACCTACTTATCTCGACTTTGAACATATTCCAGAATTCAGCGACAAGTTTTTTGGGGCAAAGAAACCAACGAAACAATTCTTCCTTGGAACAGTCTGATAAGGTATCCCCTTATCCAGAAACTATGCATTCAGGTCCTCGATTTTCCCACAATATTTCAATAAGATTGCTTCTCATGAGTACAGATCAAGCCTTACAGGCTAACCCATCCATACTCAGGATCATCCCAGAGAACTTTCTATGAACTGCATTCAATGACAATATCTTTCGTGAAACAAGGTTAACAAGGTTAACAAACCTCTACATGGTGTTCCTGATGTGGTCTCTCAGACACCTTGCAATTGTATTAAAATGTCCCTACTTTTATATCCGACTCTTAAATTATCTCTCCTAATTACCTGTTGGATTGGTATGCTAGTTTTGTGTTTCATGCTGTGTGTACTGCAGCATTCTGCAATCAATAATGTTTTATTATTCTTCCTTCCAAAGTGAATTACCTCCACTTTTCCTATTTTATATTCCATTTCTTCAAATTTCACCCGTTCACTCAACAACATCATCAAAATGTTTGCATTCTCCTTGCAGTTTCCCTTCCTGTCTACTTTTGTAACATCATATGTTGATAAAATGGAGTGACTGGGCTTGTATACATTAGAATTTAGAAGGATGAGAGGATATAGCTTTGGCAGGATAGATTAGAGGGCTCGTCTAGGGAGGCTATTTGGGTGGAACTGAGAAATGGGAAAGGGGTAGCAACACTTATAGGGGTGTATTATAGACCGCCAAATGGGGAGCGAGAATTGGAAGAGCAAATATGTAAGGAGATTGCAGATATTAGTAGTAAGCACAAGGTAGTGATTGTGGGAGATTTCAATTTTCCACACATAGACTGGGAAACACATTCTGTAAATGGGCTGGATGGGTTGGAGTTTGTAAAATGTGTGCAGGATAGTTTTTTGCAACAATACATAGAAGTACCTACTGGAGAAGGGGCAGTACTGGACCTCCTGTTAGGAAATGAGATGGGTCAGGTGGCAGAGGTATGCGTTGGGGAACAGTTCGGGTCCAGTGATCACAATACCATTAGTTTCAATATAATTATGGAGAGGGACAAAACTGGACCTAGGGTTGAGATTTTTGATTGGAGAAAGGCTAACTTTGAGGAGATGCGAAAGGATTTAAAAGGAGTAAATTGGGACAGTTTGTTTTATGGGAAAGATGTGGAAGAGAAATGGAGTACATTTAAAGGTGAAATTTTAAGAGTACAGAATCTTTATGTCCCTGTTCGGTTGAAAGGAAATCGTAAAAACTGTAAAGAGCCATGGTTTTCAAGGGAAATTGGACACTTGGTTCGGAAAAAGAGGGAGATCTACAATAGTTATAGGCAGCATGGAGTAAATGAGGTGCTTGAGGAGTATAAAGAATGTAAAAAGAATCTTAAGAAAGAAATTAGAAAAGCTAAAAGAAGATATGAGGTTGCTTTGGCAAGTAAGGTAAAAGTAAATCCGAAGGGTTTCTACCGCTATATTAATAGCAAAAGGATAACGAGGGATATAATTGGTCCTTTAGAGAGTCAGAGTGGCCAACTATCTGCAGAGCCAAAAGAGATGGGGGAGATATTGAACAGTTTCTTTTCTTCGGTATTCACCAAGGAGAAGGATATTGAATTATGTGAGGTAAGGGAAACAAGTAGAGTAGCTATGGAAACTATGAGGATCAAAGAAGAGGAAGTACTGACACTTTTGAGAAATATAAAAGTGGATAAGTCTCCAGGTCCGGACAGGATATTCCCTAGGACATTGAGGGAAGTTAGTGTAGAAATAGCAGGGGCTATGGCAGAAATATTTCAAATGTCATTAGAAACGGGAATAGTGCCGGAGGATTGGCGTACTGCGCATGTTGTTCCATTGTTTAAAAAGGGGTCTAAGAGTAAACCTAGCAATTATAGACCTGTTAGTTTGACGTCAGTGGTGGGCAAATTAATGGAAAGAATACTTAGAGATAATATATATAAGCATCTGGATAAACAGGGTCTGATTAGGAACAGTCAACATGGATTTGTGCCTGGAAGGTCATGTTTAACTAATCTTCTTGAATTTTTTGAAGATGTTACTCGGGAAATTGATGAGGGTAAAGCAGTGGATGTTGTGTATATGGACTTCAGTAAGGCCTTTGACAAGGTTCCTCATGGAAGGTTGGTTAAGAAGGTTCAATGGTTGGGTATTAATGGTGGAGTAGCAAGATGGATTCAACAGTGGCTGAATGGGAGATGCCAGAGAGTAATGGTGGATGGTTGTTTGTCAGGTTGGAGGCCAGTGACGAGTGGGGTGCCACAGGGATCTGTGTTGGGTCCACTGTTGTTTGTCATGATGATACTAAGATACGCAGATGATACTAAGATAGGTGGGGTTGCGGGTAATGAAGTAATGAAGTAGAGTTTCAAAGTCTACAGAGAGATTTATGCCAGTTGGAAGAGTGGGCTGAAAGATGGCAGATGGAGTTTAATGCTGATAAGTGTGAGTTGCTACATCTTGGCAGGACAAATCAAAATAGGACGTACATGGTAAATGGTAGGGAATTGAAGAATGTAGGTGAACAGAGGGATCTGGGAATAACTGTGCACAGTTCCCTGAAAGTGGAATCTCATGTAGATAGGGTGGTAAAGAAAGCTTTTGGTGTGCTGGCCTTTATAAATCAGAGCATTGAGTATAGAAGTTGGGATGTAATGTTAAAATTGTACAAGGCATTGGTGAGGCCAATTCTGGCGTATGGTGTACAATTTTGGTCGCCTAATTATAGGAAGGATGTCGACAAAATAGAGAGAGTACAGAGGAGATTTACTAGAATGTTGCCTGGGTTTCAGCAACTAAGTTACAGAGAAAGGTTGAACAAGTTAGGGCTTTATTCTTTGGAGCGCAGAAGGTTAAGGGGGGACTTGATAGAGGTTTTTTAAATGATGAGAGGGATAGACAGAGTTGACGTGGAAAAGCTTTTCCCACTGAGAGCAGGGAAGATTCAAACAAGGGGACATGACTTGAGAATTAAGGGACTGAAGTTTAGGGGTAACATGAGGGGGAACTTCTTTACTCAGAGAGTGGTAGCTGTGTGGAATGAGCTTCCAGTGAAGGTGGTGGAGGCAGGTTCGTTTTTATCATTTAAAAATAAATTGGATAGTTATATGGATGGGAAAGGAATGGAGGGTTATGGTCTGAGCGCAGGTATATGGGACTAGGGGAGATTATGTGTTCGGCACGGACTAGAAGGGTCGAGATGGCCTGTTTCCGTGCTGTAATTGTTATATGGTTATATGGTTATATCTTATTGAAACATACAAGATTATTAAGGGATTGAACATGCCAGAGGCAGGAACCCTGTTACCAATGTTGGGGGAGTCCAGAACTAGGGGCCACAGTTTAAGAATAAGGAGTAGGCCATTTAGAACGGAGATGAGGAAAAGCTTTTTCACCCAGAGTTGTGACAGTAGAATTCTATGCCTCAGAAGGCAGTGGAGGCCAATTCTCTGGATGCTTTCAATAGTTAGATAGAGCTCTTAAAGATAGCAGAGTCAAGGTATATGGGGAGAAGGCAGGAACAAGGTACTGACTGTGGATGATCAGCCATGATCACAGCGAATGGCAGTGCTGGCTCGTAGGACTACTCGTGCACCTATTGTCTATTATCTGCAGTTTTGGTTACAATATATTGGTATCCTTTTTCTAAATAATCAACATGCAATGTATACATCTGAGGTTTCAACACAGGTCTGTAGTTTAATCCCTGTTGTAACCCACTGGCTGCAGGTTGCCAAGCTGAAAATAACCTGCTTACTTAGTCATAGAGCAACTGTACAGAAAAAGGCCCTTCGACCTAACTCGCCAATGCTGCCTAACCGAGGTAATCCTACTTTCGTATATCCCTCAAAACCTTTCTTATCCATATACCTGTCTAAGTGTCTTTTAAAAGTCAAAATTGCACACACCTCTACTACTTCCTCTGGCAGTTCATTTCAAATATACACCACCTTCTAAGTGGAAAAAAAACCATATGACACCACCCTCTGTGGGGAAAAATGCAATGTTTCCTGATAGTTAACCAATCCTCTATCTATGCTGAAGAAGGTCTTAAACCAAAACATCCACTATCCATGTTCTGCAGAGATGCTATCTGACCTGCTGAATTACTCCAGCACTGTCTCTCTCTTTTGGTAAACCAGATCTGCATTTTGTTGTGTCTACCTGTCTTTATCCATGCTTATATGTTAAGTTTTAACACCATAACCTTAGGAACACAAGTTCCTTTTGTGTGGCATCTTGTCCTTTTGAAAATTCAAATTTTGATACATTACATCTACTGGGTCCCATCTATTCAGTTTGTTAATATTTCCTGAAAGAACTTGATAAATTTGTTGGATATGATTTCTCCTTCATGAAGCCACGTTGACGCTGCTTGATTAGAATATGATTTTCCTAACACTGTGTTATTCCCTCTATAATAAATGACTATCATTTTTCCAATAGTAGATATTAAGCTCACCAGCCTACAATAACCACAATTTGTCTCCTATTCTATCGCATTTATATTTATACATTAGCTCACCATCTTCTTTCCTTTATACTCCTCTTTGTGACATTTTCTGTTTCTTGAGTCCCCTGTCTGTCCATTACTAATTTGTTCAAAGTGTACTGTTGTTATTCATTATTCATCGTGGTTACGATCTCATTAGATGTTCATGTCTTTTTATAAGATTTTGTGTTGGGATTAATACATTGAGATTCATTAACCTCATTTGATTAAGCTACAGCTTTAATGTGGTATAAACACACCAAAATGCAGTAATTCAGTATATTTATTTTTATATTCAAGATTAAATGAATACAAAAAAATGGATGCCAACATTTAATCAGATTAATCAAATTAGCAACCTAAAAATAATTGGTGTAATGAATTGTTACACGAAGGTGAACTCAACCATAAACTAAAATCATCGTATGGCTAGAAAAAACGTTTTTAATGGCAAATAATAACACGAGAATATATGAACCTACTTCAGATCCAAGGTTTTCTGCAATTCCGTCAGAGTGAAGGAAACAGCATTCAAATCTACTGCTGCGATAAAAATGCAAATCCCCCAATACTTCCTATTTTCCTGGGAGAAGAGAGCATTAATGTTAACGTCACTAAAAAGTTATTTGAATTAAAAATATTTGAACAAGGTACTTTAATGAATATATAAATTGTAGCTAAAGCAAACAAAAAGTACCAAATAGGCTTCCAATTGTTTGTGAAAAGCAAGGAACCACAAATGCTGGAAATCTAAAATAAAGATAGCAAATGATGGGCATATTCTACGGGACAGGCAAAATATTTTATGCTTATAATGACACAAAAGCAGACCATGCTGGCTCCAAGGAGAGGAATCCTATTAATCTTTCTCCTTATGTCCCTAAACCCCTGTAACTTATTATTTTTCACAAAGTCTATAACTTAGATTCTTTTTGCCATTAACCTACACCAATGTGTAATTTACAGTGGCTACCCATGTCTTTGGGATGTGGGTAGAAGTTTACTTGCTCATGGAGATAATGTAAAAACTCCTCAAACAGAAACCATAATCAGGATCAAAACATGAACCCTAGGAGCCTGTAAGGCAGCAGCACTAACTGCTGCATCAACATGTCACTCCTTGCTGAAAGATAATGTTTCAGGCTGATGACCTTTAATTATAACTGGAAAAAGTAGGTGGGCGGCCAAGGTTGGGTGACATAAATACTTTTAGTAATATGTATGAGACTAAAGTTAATTCTACATAATCATTACTGATCTGTCTGGAAAGTGCAAATAGACAAAGGTGAAAGTGAGGAGGTGTTATATGGGGGAAGAATGAAGAGGGTTGAGTAGTTCTAAAAATTGGAGAATTCAATGTTCATACACTGGGTTGTAAGTTGCCCAAGCAGAATAAGGTTGCACTATTTGCACTACTTCAATTCAGTGGACAGCAGTTACAATATTTTCTACATTGAGAAACCATACATGCACTGGATGACCCCGACCCCAATTTCCTGTCACTCAAATTCTCCAACCCAATACCTCTACACCTTTGGCTCCTAGATTGTACCAACAAAGCCCAACATAAACTCAAGAACCAGCACTGTCATCTTCCGTCTAGGCATAGTGCAAGCCTTGGGACTCAATATTGAATTCAATAATTTCAAATAATCAGTCTTTTCTGTTCCTTGGCCAGTGCCAATGCAAGTTAATCCACCTGTAAAATTAATTTAGTTTTTCTCTCTTCGCAATGATATCTGATCCAAGTATCATAAGCATTCTCTTTTACTTTAGTTTTCATATGCTGTATTCTGCGTCGCCTAATTTCAGCACGCTCTGTTCTCTTTCCCTAACAGCACTCGCTCACTTTGGTATTTTGCTCTGTTCACTACTATGATAACAAGTGTACATTTTCTTCTCTCTTTTACAGCACCAAAAGTAATTGTGTCACCTTGCCAACCTTGGTCCGCATCCCATTATAGACATTCCCATTGTTCGTTCCACTCCATCCTTTCTCTGTAACTGAAAATACCCCAAATGTTCTCACTTTTCTATGTCTGATTAAGTATCGCTGAATTAATTTTTCTCTCTCCACAAATGTCAATTGACCCGAGTATTAATATCATTTCATTTCTAGTTTCAAATTGCTTATGACATATGGCTTAAGTCTTAAGAACTTAAAAAGAAAATCACATTATTAACCTTTATCATTGCAGAGAAAACAAAGCGAGCTTCAAAGAGCTAAAGTCAGGGCATCATTGCTGTTAAATATAATTAAGCACATTCATATTAACAAACAAAATCATAGCATGATGAATTTGAATTTTAAAGGCTGAAGACAGCAGGAGGAAGAAAAGATTAAGGATGTTAAATAGTCTACAAATTAGGTTGTAGGAAAAAATAATTAAAGCATCCTAACATGCTTTCAAATGGTATAGATCCAGGAGGTAAAATAAGCTATAGGACAATAGGACAGCATTAATCATTGCATAAACAGAACCTATAAAAATAATTAAAGTTATGACAGCAACAGAGAAAAGAAGGCAAGTTAAGTTGGAGAGCTGGAAGAGTACTGCCCCAGGAAACCACAAGAAAACCATTGGAAAAAGCCTTCCTGAATTAGGGAAAAAATTCAATCTTAGATTGATTTAGGCTTTCTGCAGAATACTGAGTTGCTAAGAGGCAGAGAAAAGCAACCCAAGCTTTCTGGAAGCAACTTCAGCCAAAAATAATTGGCCATTGCTTTGACTTTAAAGGTGAAGCAAAAACAATAAAAGCAGTCTTCCCATAATCAGTTCCTGCCATGTATCAATAGACAATAGACAATAGGTGCAGGAGTAGGCCATTCGGCCCTTCGAGCCAGCACCGCCATTCAATGTGATCATGGCCGATCATCCCCAATCAGTACCCCGTTCCTGCCTTCTCCCCATATCCCCTGACCGCTATTTTTTAAGAGCCCTATCTAGCTCTCTCTTGAAAGCATCCAGAGAACCTGCCTCCACTACCCTCTGAGGCAGAGAATACCACAGACTTACCACTCTCTGTGAGAAAAATTGTTTCCTCGTCTCCGTTCTAAATGGCTTACTCCTTATTCTTAAACTGTGGGCCCCGGTTTTGGACTCCCCCAACATCGGGAACACGTTTCCTGCCTCCAGCCTGTTCAAGCCCTTAACAATCCTATATGTTTCAATGAAATACCCTCTCATCCTTCTAAACTCCAGAGTGTACAAGCCCAGCTGCTCCATTCTCTCAGCATATGACAGTCCCGCCATCCCGCGAATTAACCTTGTAAACCTACGCTGCACTCCCTCAATAGCAAGAATGTTCTTCCTCAAATTAGGGGACCAAAACTGCACACATTACTGAAACTCATTGGTGTGCAGTACAACTTCTTAAAATTAATGCCACCACAATGGTTCAGATGCTATCAAACATTGCCCCAGTATGTTGCCATACTGTGATCCTTGGACAAAGAGGTTGTCCAAATCAACAACTACAAGAACCTATACCCTCAACCATGAAAGCCTGTCTGATCCCTCTACTACTGTCTTGCCAATATCAACAGAGGTGACCAAGGAAATAAAGCAGGTTCTAAAAATGCTATTTGAATAAAATCAAGGAAGTTATTCAAGATTCAATAGTGAGGCTTCCAGGGATTCATTGGTCTCAAAAACTTGCTTGATTCCATGCAATCATAATAGGATATAGGCTATGTGATCACTTAATGGCAGAACAAACCCACCTTTGCTTGTGCATGCAGTAACCAGATCAAATAAAGGACCATATCATCAGATCCTATCCTCAATAAATTCCCTCTCTGAAACTGTCATACATAGCCTTATGACATTGCTCCAGCTGTAGACAAGAAGCAGTAGTAGTAAATTATGCTTGAATATGGAGTCAGCGCTCAAAATTTAAGAACAATTTGCAACAAAATGTTAATACCAATCCAGCTAATTTCTGGACAATCGGAATAACTGATTGTAAAAATATTAACAATTAAACAACAGTTAAATGGAACAATCAATCCCAGAAATATTCAGCAGGTTAGACCACATCTGTGGGAAGAGAAACCAAGGTAATTTATCAGGTTAGAGACTTTTCATCAGAACTGAAAAAGAAACAAAAGACACTTAAAGGCCTCTGCGTTCCTAATGCCCCTATCCCACTTAGGAAACCTGAACGGAAACCTCTGGTGACCTTGCGCCCCACGCAAGGATTCCAGGAGTCGCCAGAGGTATTGGTCACTCGCCTGGAAAGCCTCGACCGAAGAGCGAGCTGCATCTACTGACCAAAGTTCCTACAGGATCTTTGCTACTGACCGCACACACACACACACACACACACACACACACACACACAAACAAACACATTGCGAAGGACAGCGGAGGAACGCTGTCTGCGCGATGAAGAGGAAGGTAAACGGCTGCCACAGAGCACGGTAAGTCCTTTAGAGAGCACGGGAGGGAGGGAGGGAGAGAAGCGGAGGAGAGAAGGAGTGGATACAGTTTTAAGATGCAGCTCACGCTTCGGTTGAGGCTTTCCAGGCAAGTGACCAAAACCTCTGGCGACTCATGGAAACCTTGGGTGGGGCGCAAGGTCACCAGAGGTTTCCGTTCAGGGACTTAAATGGGACAGGGGCATTAGCTGTTCATTGCCTTCCATTTTAAACCCCATCCCACTCTAACCTATTGATCTATGGCCGTCTGTGCTGTCAACGCAAACTAGCATAGCACTTTTCTGTCTGGGCATGTTGCAGCCCTCTGAACTTAATATTGAATTCTACTGCATCACGTGATAATTTCCTAGGTGGTATCTGTCATCCATCTGCGATATTAGCAAGTCCTCCACCTTCTTTTGCCTATACTCTCATTCTCTAACTGCTGACAGTCACTCATTGACCTATTAACCTGTTTACAACTTATCCCCAGCTACACCGGTTTACAAAGCCTGCAGCTTAACAAGCTTTTGTCTACTTTTCAATTCCGATGTGAGGACTCCAACCTGAAATATTGTTTCCTTTCCCACATATGTGGCCTGATCAGCTGAGTATTTACAGATTTTACAGATATATTTCCAGCATCTGCAGTTTTATCGTTGATTTTCATCAGCTATTAATTCCTTTATTTTAATGTTACACTTACTACCATTGCCCTCGGCTGTGCAAACACATAATCACTAACAAAGCAATCAAGATAGGCTTAGTAAGAATTGAACAAAGGGGCAGTATAGACAAACTAGCAAATGCCACCTACGCTTTGATGGAGATAGCCTGTTCAGAAGCATAATTTATGATTGAATGTGTGTGTGGAGGGGAGGAGGGAGGGGGAGATGAAGGGGTGGTGAGAGTAGAAGGCTAGATTATGGAAGAATTTGAAAAAAAGCTGTAAACCAGCCACCTCATATCTTCATGCTTAACTGGCTGTCAAACCTATCAATGACAAAATATCTGAAAAACGTTGACATTCCTAAATATCAATGTACATGTAAAATCTAATAAAGTACAATGGAAAATTTTCTTTAATTAAAAAAACTATGAATAAATTAAAACAATTAGTTCAAGATAATATGAGTGCTAATTGACAACTATTGCCAATCTGTTGGATGCCATGAGGTAGTCACTGAGTTTTGCTTATGGTCACTTGGAAATCCTATACTTGACAGCACGTGAACAAAGAAATATGGGCAGTCAGCAAGGAATCACTGACATTTCTCAGCAAGTTGTATCCTCTTGATTTCTGGCCTTTATATATATATATATATATATATATATATATATATATATATACATAAACATAGCAAGCAAAAACCAGTGGGCAGCAGCCGTTTGGCAGGTTAATTATCACGAACAAGAATTAATGTCAAGAAAAATGATTAGCATTGTTCATGATTTCCAGAATGATTTTTACATGGAAGTTTCTAGAAATAGGAATTCAGGTACTATTGTGCATTTTAACTGGAAGATTGTCATTTTGTAATAATAATTAAAAATGTTAACTTTAGTGTGGTGATTTTTCTGTTTTTTTGATAAAAGGTTATCCTAACAAGTTTTACAGAGATTAAACGCATAAAAGTAAGCGAATGGGATGCATGGGCAGATACTACATATTTCAAAACTAAATTTACAGCTATTTAGCAGTGATTTCAACTTCAATAAAATGTTTGACTTTTACCAAAATTGATGTAACAGGCTATTTGCATGCACTACTTAAGTTGCAACCAATTGGAGAACAGTTGTAAATATTTAACAATCTTTATAACTAAAGTCCAAAACAATGTTAAACAAATTAAAATACTTACTACTGCAATACCATTAACCAAAAGTGTTGGCATCGACTCCCATATCTTCCAAGCTCTCTCGTTCACATTTTCTTCAACCTTAAGGCTTTGACATAATAAGATAAACTCTGCATTTTTGTGTCTGAAAATATGAGATATAATAAAAATTTGATTGACTTTTCTTAAATGAGGTTATTCAATATGGTAGAAGTATAGAAACTCTGGATCTCCAAAAGACAGTGAGAAACTTTTAAATACTGGTCTTCAGAAAGCCATGGACTGATACAACCGGATATCAGGAATGCCAATCACACATTATTCATTTTTACCCCCCCAAGGAATGTATGCCACAGTCTGCCTCAATTTTACAGTAATTTAATTAGACTAAATCTGTGACAGCACTGTGCACATGTCAGTTTCACACTCCACATCAAAACTTTACTCAAAGGATAAAGCGATCAAGTGGGAAAGTGATCGAGGGCCAGACATGACTATATGAAAAGTGTGAGAAATCTCGGCAGCATACATCCTCCTCGTGTTCCTATCTTCTTGTTCTCCACTGTCAAGCACCACTGACTGATTTTGTTGCACCTGTCAAGATATTGGATGGCCTCATTTCGAGAAATGCAGTATTATATGGATATGATAAACTTACCCCTTAATAAATGAACGGAGTTGAGATTTAAGATTTCAAATAACAGTAATTATCATTATATGTATAGCAGTGGTGTGGTGGTGAGAAGGAATATTATATATTAAAAACGTGATCAATTTAAACAGTTTACAGCAGTACAAGTTATTTTAAAACGAGCACTGCAAGGCAACATGTCAGCTATTTTTTGTTTGGTCCATCTTCAGCATGCTCAAAACCTTACAGCCAAAAGGAAATCAAAATATCACGCATTTATAAATGTTGTTGTCATCTAAGCATGTCAAAATTAAACAGTGTAACTTGCCCTAGTAAATACCTGAAATGAAAATTCTGTTTATAGAGTTTGTCTCAAAATTATAATGAAATTCTAATTTGCAAGGTTCTGTGGGCAAAATTCTAAAGTTACTCTTTACAATCCAATCAGCAGCTGGTCCAACATTTCTGCACAGACTAAAGTTCCCTTTTTTTATTTAGTAAACCTGGGAGACGCATAACTTGATAAAAAGAACACATCAAATTTCACACCAGGCAAACATTCCTAGCTGGGGACAGCAAAGTTGCAAAATTATGCTCCCTCTATTCCAACATTGAGCAAGTCTGAAACTGACATGTGGGAGTCATATAAAGACCAGCTGATCAAAGTTCAGGAACGGCATGTTCCAGTCAAAAGGACGGATAAGGATGGCAAGGGAACCTTGGATGACAGACACAAAAAGAAAAAGGAAGTGTATGAGAAATGAGCGTATATGGGTTGAAGAAAATGAAATCAGACAGGGCCTTTGAGAAATATAAAGTACATAAGAAAGACATTTCAAGTCAAGTCAAGTCAAGTTTATTCGTCACATACACATACGAGATGTGCAGTGAAATGAAAGTGGCAATGCTCGCGGACTTTGTGCAAAAAGACAAACAAACAAACAACCAAACAAACTATAAACACAATCATAAACACACACATATTCTTTTACATATTAAATATTGGAAGGAAAAACGTTCAGTAAAGTTAGTCCCTGGTGAGATAGGAGTTTACAGTCCGAATGGCCTCTGGGAAGAAACTCCTTCTCAACCTCTCCGTTCTCACAGCATGGCAACGGAGGCGTTTGCCTGACCGTAGCAGCTGGAACAGTCCGTTGCATGGGTGGAAGGGGTCTCCCATGATTTTATTGGCCCTGGAGTTGCACCTTCTGATGTATAGTTCCTGCAGGGCGGCGAGTGAAGTTCCCATAGTGCGTTCGGCCGAACGCATTACTCTCTGCAGCCTTCTTGTCATGGGCAGAGCAATTCCCAAACCAGATGGTAATATTTCCGGACAAGATGCTTTCCACAGCCGCTGAGTAGAAGCACTGGAGGATCCTCGGAGACACTCTGAATTTCCTCAATTGCCTGAGGTGGTAAAGGCGCTGCCTTGCCTTACTCACGAGTGCTGCGGCGTGTGATGTCCATGTCATATCCTCAGAGATGTGCTCCCAGATATTTAAAACAGCTCACCCTATCCACAGTATCCCCATTTATCCTCAATGGTGTGTACGTCCTCGGATGGTGTGCCCTCCTAAAGTCCACGATCAGCTCATTAGTTTTTTTGATGTTCAAGAGGAGGCTGTTGTCCTGGCACCAGTGCTAGATCAGCCACCTCCTCCCGGTAGGCCTTCTCATCGTTGTCTGAGATCAGGCCCACCACCACAGTGTCATCAGCAAACTTAATTATTGAGTTGGAGCTGAACCTAGCCACACAGTCATGTGTGTACAGGGAGTACAATAGGGGGCTGAGGACGCTACCCTGGGGCGATCCTGTGCTCAGGGTGAGGGACTTTGATGTATTCCCTCCCATCTTGACTACCTGGGGCCTGGCGGTGAGAAAGTCCAGGGCCCAGGCACACAGGGGGGTGTTGAGCCCTAATTCCAGTAGGACTATTTGAACAAATAGAGGGGTCAAAAGGGGCCATGAAATGTCTATGGTCAATTAGATTACAGAAAATCCCAAGGCTTTTAATATGTACACTAAAAACACAATTGTAAAGAGGAAAAAGGTAGGACCGCTCAAGAATAAAGGAGATAAATTGTACTTAAGAGTTAGATGTTAGCAAGGTACTAAACGAGAACTTGTATTCACCATGGAGAAGGGCATGGAGGACAGTGAGATCAGTGTGAAGAATACTAATATGCAAGGGCAGTTTAAGATCAAGAAGGTGGTGGTGTTGGGGTTCTTGAAGAGCATTAAATTGGATATATCTCCAGGGTCTGGTGGAATATTAAGAGGGGCAAGAGAGATGATTTCATGAGGTTTGACAGAGATTTTTGTACGTTTTCTCACCATGGGTGAGGTCTCGGATGACTGAAGAGTATCCAATGTTGTTCCTTTGTTTAAGGGAAGTAGAGAGAATCCAGGGTAGTATAGCCTGTAAGCCTCATGTCAGTGGTAGGGAAACTGTTAGAGGATTGTTCGTATAGGATTTAGTCCCATTTGGTACAGAATGAATTAATGAGGGATAGTCAGAATTGATTTGTACACGGCAGGTCATATCTCACTAACTTGATCGTGTTTTTTGACGAGGTGACAAAGATGATCAATGAGGGTAGGGTAGGGTTGGGCAGTGGATGTTATCTGCATGGATTTTAGTAAGGCATTTGATAGAGTTCCCCCACCTGACTCCATCTGCCCATCACCAAACTACAGATGTGCCGTAGAAAGCATTTTATCGGGATGCATCACAGCATGGTTTGGGAACAGCTCCATCCAAGACTGTTACAAATTGCAGAGCTTTGTGGACGCAGCCCAGCCCCTTACGCAAACCAACCTCCCTTCCATTGACTCAAATTGCACATCAAGGCCTCAGCAAGGCCACCGGCATAATCAAGGACCAGTCTCACTCCCTTTTCTCCCCTCTCCCATCAGGCATGAGATACAGAAGTTTGAAAACATACCTCCAGATTCAGTTTCTTCCCAGCTGTTATTAAGCAACTGAACCGTCCTCTCACCCACATGAGTGCAGTCCTGACCTCCCATCTTCCCCATTGGAGACTTTCGAATTAACTTTAATCGGATTTTACCTTGCATTAAATGTTATTCCCTTTATTCTGTATCTGTACACTGTGGACGACTTGATTGCAATCACGTACAGTCTTATTGCTGACTAGATAGCAAGCTTTTCACGATACCCTGGTGCACTTGACAATAATAATAAACCAAACTACCAGACTTTGCGGAAGGCAGAGAGGGGTGGGGTTGGGAAGATGTTACTGGTGATGAAATCATGTTGACAGGTTAAACATTACACTAACTGACAAGAGATGGCCAAAGGACATAACTGCAGCAAATGTTTTTTGGTAATATGTTTAAAGGTGTCAAAACGCCATATTACCGGACATTCAGATTAGATGTATGTGTTGCGAACAGCAATGAAGATACCCAGTTTGTACGCACCAGATTTAAAAAAAATTATTGAAATCGCTGTTTCCATCATTCCCACTTCAGAATTGACGTCAAATTTTCAACTGAAATATCTCCTGACCAAATTTGTATATGACCGACTGTAGAAGTAAAACCTGGATAAATCCAACGTATAGTTGTGAATAAGAGGTAGACAAAAGTGCTGGAGAAACTCAGCGGGTGCAGCAGCATCTATGGAGCGAAGGAAATAGGCAACGTTTCGGGCCGAAACCGTTCTTCAGACTCTGTTGTGAATGTTGCTCATTAAATAATTACAGTACTGATAATCCATATTAGGAGCATTGATTTGCCGTTAAATGAATTCTGTAATAACGTGTCAACGGTAGCAGTGACAATCGAACACTGCGATTTTAATGTTTCACGTGTTCACAATTTAATTAATCCATCTTTATGGATTAAAAACAAATAATAACATTGGGAATTTAAACACATTTGATTGCATTCCGTTATCAAACATAGTCAATGCTCGCTCTGAAGCCATTTACAGCACAATAGGGTCGGGGGGGGGGGGGGGGGGAGAATCAGTGCAGGATGGTTAGATGGGGGGGGGGGGGGGTGGTTGTGAAGGCAATCAGTGTGGAATGGATGGATTGAGGCAGGGGAATTAGTGTGAGTTGGTTGGAGTAGGTAAAATTGTGAGGGGAGAGCGCAGGGGATGTCAGTGGGGTTGAATGGGGGGGGATCAGTACGGGATGGACGGAGGTGATCTGTGCAGGATGGATGGGTAGATCAGTACAGGATGGATGGGGGGGGGGGGAATCAGAACAGGATCAATGGGGGGTTCAGTACAGGAAGAATGGGGGGGATCAGTGCAGGATAAATGGGGATAGACAAAAATGCTGGAGAAACTCAACGGGTGAGGCAGCGTCTATGGAGCGAAGGAAATAGGCAACATTTTGGGTCGAGACCCTTCTTCAGAGTGATCCCCCCATTCTTCTTGAAAGCGGTTATCGTCATTGGCAGAGTGGCAAGCAGTGGCCGCTATCAGGGCGGGCGGGGTGCTGGAGGAGGTGGAGCCGCTGTCGCGGCCGCTGCTGCTGCTGTGCGGGCCCCGTCATTCGCTCCGACCCTCCGTCACCCCGCACCTAGTATCTTTGCCCCGCACTACAGTCACCGCTGACACGAAACGTCACGTTCCTTTTCTACAGAGATGCTGCCTGTCCCGCTGAGTTACACCAATTTTTTGTCTATCTTTGGTATAAACCAGTATCTGCAGTGCCAAGCCAGGCAAAATAACATGGCATTTAGGTTGCCCGGCGGCATTTTAGGTTGCCAACTGCACCCAGGCAACCGCTAATTTCGAGCCCTGTTGTACCATTAATTAAGAAGTGCCAGGCAGGGACTTACAAGCCGATGAGCCTATTGGCAGTGATGGGAAAGTTGTTGGAAGGGTTTTTGAAACCGGATCTACCAGCATTTCAATCGGCAGGGACTGATTAGAGATAGTCAACATGGCTTTGTGCATGGGAAATCATGTCTCACAAACCTGATAAGAGCTTTTTTGAAGAGGTCACCAATCAGACTGATGAGGGCAAGTCTAGGCTAGTAATGTAGACTTTAGTAAAGCCTTTGACAAGGTGCCACATGGAGGACATCTGAAAGGTTAGATATCCTAGGTGAACTAGCCAATTGAATTCAAAATTGCCTTGGAGGAAGGAATCAAAGGGAAATTTTGCAAGTTTAAAAAAAAATTGTAGATCTGTGACCGAGAAGTGTTGCAGGAGTCGATGCCGTGTCCACTGCTATTTGTCATGCATATTAATGATTTGGATAACAATGTAATTGTTATGTAACAATGTAATGTAACTGCGACCTACAACATCCTGAAGCCGCAGTCTCCGGTAGGGAAGCACCGATTTGGGACTTACAGTCCCGACGAGAGGGCCTGTACATCCGGCCGCCCGTAGCGGTGACTGCGGAGGTTGATGGCCCCGACCACGGGGGAACAATGGAGGAGGACTGACTGTACTTTGTGCCTTCCACCACAGTGAAGAATGCTGTGGTGGATGTTTGTGTCAAATTTTATTGTGTATTGTGTGTTCTTTTTTTATTGTACCGCTGCTGGCAAGTTCATTTCACTGCACTTTATTGTGTATGTGATGAATAAAAACTGTTTGATTGATTGATTGATTGACCCTTTTCCATCCACCCCTCTCCAATCACCACAACAACTAATTATAGCCTGACTGCAAATGACTGCCGCCTCGTCCACGAGCCACCTCCTCCGTGCTGCCCAACATCAATCCGGCCACTTCTCCATCACCAACAATAGAAATTGAGGTGGAGAAGCTGTTCAGAAGACAGAAAAGCCGGAAATCTCCAGGACCGGACAATGTTTCCCTCTCTACTCTCAAGCTCTGTGCCGAACAACAGAAATGTCTACACAGACATTTTCAACCAGTCCCTGCAAACCTGTATTGTACCAGCCTGCTTCAAAGTCTCCACTGGAGTGGGAGATTGCAACCTTCACGTGGTCCGCCCTGTTTCGACAAATGCAATCAACCCGGTGTGCACAATCAAATAAGATCAAATAGAACAACCTTCACGTTGTCCGCCCTGTTTCGACAAATGCAAATCAACCCGGTGTGCACAATCAAATAAGATCAAATAGAACAAGTTGTCCTACAACTTTAGGCTGTGCACACCATACACAAGAAGAATAAAGTCTCCACTATTGTCCCTGTACCCCAAAAGGTAAGGAGTACTGAACTTAATGACTACAGGCCTGTCGCACTGACCTCTGTAGTCACAAAGACCCTTGAAAGGCTTGTGCTGGTCAAGCTGAAAAATATCACAAGCTTGTGCTGGACCCTCTGCAGTTTGCATATCGGGCCAATAGATCCGTGGATGACGCAGTCAACCTGGGCCTGCACTTCATTCTCCAGCACCTAGACCGCCAGGGGACCTATGCGATAATTAAGTTTGTTGATTTTAGCTCTGCATTCAACACCATTGTGCCTGAGCTACTACACTCCAAATTTTCCAAGTTGACTGTGCCTGAATCCATCTGTCGGTGGATCACCAGCTTCCTGACGGACAGGAAGCAGCATATGATGCGAGGAATATTGGTGGAATATTGCCTTGGGGAACGGGTTGCATTGTGGGACCAGGCCTCCCTTGGGGGCCATGCATGAGTGGTGGAATATTGTGTTGGGGGAAACGGGTTGCATTGGGGGACCAGGCCTCTCGTGGGATCTATTGGTGAGTGGTGGAATATTGCGAAGGGGGAACCAGGCCTCCCATGTGACAGGGACTCAATGGGTCCCACTTGGTCTAGTATATATATATCTATATACTTTTAAAACTCTGTGTGCGTGCGTGTGTGTGTGTGCGTGTTGTTTTGCATGTGAAACGTATCTCCTCGAAAACCAGACGCAAAAACGCAGAGATATTAACAATTTCAATAGGGATTTACCTTATGAGTTCAGAAATACACTCCTTGGTCAGGTTTATTTCCCCAGATTTTGAATAAAATTGATCACAAAGCTCAATTTTTAAATTATAAACACCGCTCACCAGCTGCTGACGTCACAATGCCCACATGCCCACCAATCCAGGCCCACCTGCGTCCTCGCCCCGCCCCCCACCGGATTAAAGGCGCAGAAAGATCGAGAAAGTTCTGCAGAACAAAGATTCTACAGCTGCGTTCCGCTGTAGCATCTTTGTTCTAAAGATCTCGGGGCAGCGACTCCTCACGCGCTGAACTTCTCCTCATAAGTTCCGCTGAACTTTCTCCTCACAGCTGGCGCAGCTTGCGAAGCCACGCCCGTCTGCGCATCCCTCCCATCCCCTGCGCGCTCATTCTACCCTGACTGCAAATGACAGCTGTGGGTTTCCAGAGAGTCAGAAGCCGGTGCTTCTTTGCTGTCAATGCTCGCTCCTGATCGAACGCGTCTTGCCTTAGCGGGTTTAAAGGGGAAGTGGGGGGATTGAGGGAGTAGGGAGGGAGAGGGGGGAATGGGGAGGTGAGGAGGGAGAGTGTGGGAAAAGAGGGAGAGGAGTGGGGGTGATAGGGAGTGGGGAATAGATGGACTGCACAATAGCACTAAATTCTTTGAACCACTTTACTCTCAATTGTCCTGTGGTGGTTTGTGTCAAGGTTCGTTGAGATTGATGTTCTATTTCACAAGTTATTGACATTTAAAAATTTACAAACCCCACTTTGAGAAAAAATTCTTCGCTGCGTTTACAGATATGACATCACAATGGGATTGTAGCCCTGCTCGCAACATTGTTGCTATCCAAGTACACTGGGTCCCGCTAGCCCTAGCAAGTGTAAATGCATTTTTTTTTAAGTTTGAAAATGAGGGAGGGTGAGTAAAGCGAAATGAGCAGCCACTGCGCAGTTGGGGGCTATTGGTGGAATATTGCCTTGGGGAACGGGTTGCGTTGGGGGACCAGGACTCCCGTGGGGGCTATGGGGTAGTATTGGAATATTGCATTGGGGGAACAGGTTGCGTTGGGGTCCAGAACTCCCATGTGACAGTGACCCAACGGGTCCCATTTGGTCTAGTATCTATCTTCTACACTATTACTAAAACTCTCATCTTGACCATCATCTTGGTCTGCGTTATAATTAAATTTGCGCAAAAATGTTTCCCCCATAGCGCTACGATTTTTCGCCACCATTCTCCTCTGCTGCAAGTCAAATAGGTTTTGTTCCGATCGGTGAAATAGTACAAACGTTATGAAGGTTTAAAAATCGTAAAATCCGCACCTTCCGGAACCCGCTGTCAATAACGCGGCGATGTGAGTAAAAAGCTGAAGGGGCGCAGTGTGTTGAGCAGCTTGCGGGGAGTCAGTGGCTCACTGGCTGCTTCAGCGGCACCCAGCACGACCAGCCGGAAGCTGCTGAGTTGAGCCAGAAGCCGGAGTTGGACCGGGATCTGCTGCGTGAGGCCGAAAGCTGAAGGTGGAGTCTGCGTGGAGATCCGTGGACAGAAAAGTGATGAAATAACTTTGAAATCACTTTGCTGGAAGTGGGGTTGCTGAGAAAATCAATGTGAAACCATCCTGAATAAGAATCCACGAGCACCAGGTATTGTTTGTCATGCCAATCAAATACGTCAGCTGCGATTGTAGACCATGGGAGCGCTGGTACAGGATGTGAAAGAAGTGGTTGCTTTTGTTGGTGAGGTGCCAAACTGTTACACACTGCACAGGATGCCACATTTTCGGTGATGCATTCGGCCATGCCAGGCCAGTAAAACATGCTTCTTGCCCGTAAAACAATGGCCTCAGCACCTGGGTGCCCTGCCTGATCAGCGTTAAAATACCGGTGGTGCAGCGAAGCAGGAACCACGGCCTTGTGTCCTTTTAAAATAATGCCGTCTTGCAGCACTAGCTCATCTCAGACAGCAAAGAAGGGCCGGACTGCCAGCGGAACGTTATAGTGTTTGTCTGGCCAGCCGCGCTTAATGACGGAGGTTAGAGACCGTAAGGTACTGTCAGTAGCAGTGTGGGCAACCAGGTCCTCCATACAGGACGAAGGGATAAAGGACACAGTCATCACAATAAAGTCATCATCTGGCGAGGGCTGATTTGCGCAGGTCTTCCGGGGCGCATGCGAAAGAGTGTCGGCCAGGTGCATATCCTTACCGCGTTTGTGGATCAGAACGATGTCATATTTTTGAAGTTGCAGTAACATCCGCTGTAGGCGCGCTGGAGATGTGTGGATAGGTTTGTTGATCAGAGGTTGATGGTCAGAGGTTGGTGGTCAGTTTCAATTGTGACAGTGTAGCCAAAGATGAAATCGTTGAATTTCTTGCAGGCAAAAACAACCGGTAACAGTTCTTTTTCAATTCGGGCATATCGTCGTTCTGTTTCAGTCATGGTGCGCGAGGCATAGGCAACAGGCTTATTGCCATTGCCATCATTCTGAAGGCATGCAGCGCCCAGCCCGTGTTGTGAGGCGTCACAAGTAAGTGTAATCGGACGATTAGGGTCAAAGTAAGCCAGACATCTGCCATTTAAGAGTGTCGAATGTTGTCTGTTGTTGCTCGTGTCAAATCCAAGCAGAGTCTTTGTGTGTAAGCTGGCGCAATGGGGCTGATATTTCGCTGAAGTCCGGAATGAATTTGCTCAAATAGTTGGCCACACTGTTATTCAAGTGTATGGTCATCATTCAACAGGGACCAGGCCCAATGTGTGACTAGGACCCATTGGGTCCCACTTAGTCTAGTATATTACAAAAACTCTCATCTTATTTGTGACTCTGCGTGCGTCCGTATGTGCTCCCGGAACTACGCCAAAACAGTACACGATAGCCTTACTCACAATTGTCTCGTGGTGTGTTTTTATCAAGTTCCGTTCAGATTGATGTTATATTTTACAAGTTATTCACATTTTTAACTTTACAAAATCCAGTTTGAGAAAAAATCAGTTAAAGTCGCAATGGCGTGGGACAGGGCCATTACTGTGTCATTCCCAAAGCAGAAGTACATACCAAACAACACCAAATTTTGCACTCTTGTAAATTTTCTCTTCTGCACTACCTGATGTACTCATGTACAATGATTTGCCTGGATGATAAGCAAAACACAATTTTTTCACTGTCCAAGTATACATGACAATAATAAACCAATTCCTGGTGCTTCAACATAATTAGATCCAAATCCTGGAACACCCTCAACAGCACTGTTGGAATTCCTTTAGCAGAACTACAGCAGCTCAACGAACACCACTACCTTCCCACTGTTGGAATTCCCACTCCGCTGTTGAGGATATTCCAGGATTTAGATCCAATTATGGTGAAGCACCTACTTCCTTAAAAGGCCTAGGATGTTTGGCATGTCCCCAAGAACTCTCCACAACTTCTACAGAAGCGCCATAAAAAGCATTTTATCAGGAAGCATCATAGCATGGATTGGGAACAGCTCCATCCAAGACGGCAAGAAATTGCAGAGAATTGTGGACACAGCCCAGACCATCACACAAACCAACCACCCTTCCATTGACTCCATTTATACCTCACGATGCCTCAGCAAGGCCACCAGCGTAATCATGGACGTCGCACCCATGGCACTTCATTTCTCCCCTCTCCCATCGGGCAAAAGGCAAGGAAGTGTAAAAACGCCTACCTCCAGATTCAGGTAGTTTCTTCCCAGCTGTTATCAGGCAACTGAACCAGCCTACCACAACTAGAGAGCAGAACTGAACTACTATTTACCTAATTGGAGACCTTCAGACTATCTTTGATCGGACTTTAGTGGCTTTACCTTACACTAAACTTATTCAAGTTATCCTCTTAATCATGTATTTGTACACTGTGGATGGCTCAATTGTAATCACATATTGGCTTTATGCTGACTGGTTAGCACACAGCAAAAGCTTTTCACTGTACCTTGGTACACATGACAATAAACTAAACTCAAACTCAACTAAACAAACTCAAATGCAATTGGATATAACGCATTTAGAGATGCCAGCGACACACATATCCTGAACAATTAATTAAAATAAATCCTCAACTCAATCTGTTATTAAAGTAGCTAATTTTTAGAAATGGTAAGTGCTTACTAAAACAGAATGAAAATTAACATAAGTAAATAATTACTTTACAAATCCTATTATACAAAGATTCAAAGTAGAAAACCTGTAAAAAGTAACATTAATCCATGTAACAAGATTAACTTATCAAAACACCCTACAACATTTGTCAACAAAAAAATAGGCAGCACCAATGGTGATTAATACATTTATTATTTCCGACATATTATTTCTATGTCTACTTCAGTAATTTCTCACATCGAAAAGCCAACACTTGTCTTTTTGATAAGTCATGTTGATAACTACCACTCCTTCCCAGCCCACCATATTAAATTACACATTGTTGCTTTTTCTAGCAATGTGTCTTGCCTTTCTAAGCCACATAATCTCTGCATCTGCTCCAATCCTTAACAGCATGACTTTCATTCCATTTGGGCCCTGTTTCTTTAAATCAGTATTCGGGCTAAATACTCAACCTAACTGCTTTTGTGAAGAACTGCAGATGCTGGAAAAATCGAAGGTAGATAAAAATGCTGGAGAAACTCAACGGATGAGGCAGCACCTATGGAGCGAAGGAATAGGTGACTTTAAAGGTAATTTTTTTTTTTTTTTTGGAAAGATCAGGGAATCCAAGAGTTATGGGGTGCTGAAACAAAAAAAACCAAGATCTGGTGCAAATCAGTTCTGATCACATTGGATGACAGGGTAGACTTGAGCGTACGGGTGGCCCACTGTTACTGTGCTTATATTACTAACAATTGTGATCATAAGATGGTGGAAGGAAATAATAAATGGTTGTAGATTATGTTTATGGAGAACAGTGGAATGTGTGATTTTACGTTTCCCACATGATCAAATCGGAAATCAACCTTATACACTTTCAATTTCAGCCTGATCAAGATAGAAATTGAATCATAGTGTCATATTTAGATGGGTACATGGATGTACAGGGAATGAGGTATATGGATCATTTGCAGGCAGATGAGAAAAGCATCATGTTTGGCACAGACACTGTGGACCTGTTGTGTAGGAAGGAACTGCAGATGCTGGTTTAAACCGAAGATGCACAAAAATCTGGAGTACCTCTGCGGGTAAGACAGCATCTCTGGAGAAAACAAATAGGTGACATTTCAGGTCGAGGCCCTTCATCAGATTGAAGAGGTCTGAAGGGTTCCAAGCCGAAACGTCACCCTTTTCTCCAGAGATGCTGTATGACCCACTGAGTTACTCCAGCTGTTTGTATCTATCTGTGGATCTGTTTGTGTGTTCTACTGTTCTATGTATTGCTGAATGTGAGGAGAATGGTTTTTGAGCATGGTTGAGAAAGTTATTAGAGATTTACATGTTTACATGTAAACAATTCAATAAGATGGTTGAGCATTATTGTGCACACACACTCTTGGGCTTTATTGCTCAGAAATGACATGCATAAAGAATAGAGCAGGGCTGAAATCTTGCGTTGATTGTGCAAGCATTTACAGGAACAGTGAGAAATGCTCAGCGAACTAAAATATACATGAGTAGGCCAAAACTCCAGTACAGCACCAAAGGAATGCTGCAATCTTTGCCCTGTTAACCTCATGTGGCTGCCTGGTCAGAAAGCATAAGAGACAATAAGAGTATAGAAGTAGGGAGGTCATGTTGCAGTTATACAAGACGTTGGTGAGACCACATTTAGGATATTGTGTTCAGTTCTGGGCACCATGTTATAGGAAAGATATTGTCAAGCTTGAAAGGGTTCAGAAAAGATTTACGAGGATGTTGCCAGGACTAGAGGGTGTGAGCTTATAGGGAGAGGTTGAGTAGGCTCGGTCTTCATTCCATGAAGCGCAAGAGGATGAGGGGGGATCTAATAGAGGTGTTCAAAATCATGAGAGGAATAGATTGGGTAGATGCACCGAATCTTTTGCCCAGAGTTGGGGAATCGAGGACCAGAGGACATAGGTTCAAGGTGAAGGGGTAAATATTTAATAGTAATCCGAGGGGCAACTTTTTTCACACAAAGGCTGGTTGGTGTATGGAACAAGCTGCGGGAGGATGTAGTAGAGGCTGGGACTATCCCATCGTTTAAGAGACAGTTAAGACAGGTACATGGATTGGACAGGTTTGGAGGGATATGGACCAAGCGCTGGTAAGTGGGACTAGTGTAGCTGGGACTTTGTTTACCGGTGTGGGAAAGTTGGGCTGAAGAACCTGTTTCCACACTGTATCACTCGATGACTCATATACCAACAGGGAAATATGTCTTAGGGAATATGTGCTGTTCACCCAATATAATGAAAACAAATTAGTTGGTTATTTAACATTTCTACTTGCTGGTGTACGAGTGAAAACTGGCAGCCACACTTTCCTGGTACCTCAACAGCTGTAAAATATTTTTATTATTTCCACAAGGGAAACTAAGCATTTAGAAGACTGACGTTGACGAGTGCCATATTAGGCTATAAATCTATCTGATCAGCACATTTAAGATAATTAAACTAATTGCATGTACTAGAGATAAGACCATGTGGAGATTTCAAAGCAATTCACACTTTTGTGGTTAGTGTTGGACAGGCCAGTCCATCTCAAATATACAGCAGTAAGCCCAAGGAGCGACCCAAACATGGGAACTATGATGGAAGGTGACAGTGCAAGGTCACCACCTTTCACTCCTCTTGGCACATTTTGCAAAAAAACAACTAATGGACTTGGATAATGTTCCGACATAAACAAAAATAAACTGTGCCGATGCAAAATGTTGGATCAACAACGCTTTTTCAAATTTTCAATTAAGTATTTAAAGGTGTTTAAAAAGTGCTTTATAACAGCCGTGGTAATATAAAGGCTGAAAATACATACACCCTCTAAACAAAAAAAAGTAGGGACAGCATAGCGTTGCGTGAGTTGGTGACAGCACCAAAACGAAAACCAATCAATAGCGGTCGCCGCAATCACGCCGAGCCGCTCCAGCCAGGACATCCACACAATGCGGCGAGTTAGCCACAGCGACACGGGCCGCTGACATAAAAGCTACTTGTTGGTGGCGACTAAGCCCCGGCTTCCTGCTTTACCGCTCAGGCCACCGATACCAGCGCCTGGATCGGTCTATCCCCGCTCTCACCTGGTAGGAGAGCTGCTTTCTTCAGAGTCAGACACGGCGACTTTCTTCGAGTGCTTGGGATGCATAGCGCGAGCTCAATGGCCAGCGACCGCAGGCTCGAGACCGGTACTTCAAACGTTTGAAAGTCACCACCGCTCTCCCAAACCGACTGAGCTTCCAAACCGCGCCAAACGCTCGCCGCTTCCGGCTCGTGCACTGCCGTCTCTGGTTGCGTTATCTCTACGTCACTTCCTTAGCACCGCCGGTGACTGTGGAAGCTTGTGTAGGGAGGAGGTGTTGGTTTACACCGAAGATAGTCACACACAAAGATTATAGAGGAGCTCTATGATCTTTGGTCACACAAAGCTGGGGTAACTCATCGGGTCAGGCAGCATCTCTGGAGAGAAGGAATGGGTGGCGTTTGGGATCGAGACCCTTCTTCATACTGAGAGTCTAGAGATACGAAAGGATAAGGTGTGAAAACGACAGATAAAGCAGGCGAATGCTAAGGAAATGCGGAATAGTTCATTGTTAGCTAATGGGAAGGTGACAAGGAGGCAGACAAACTGTAAAATTAATCAGAAGGACAGTGAAGCTAACCGGAGAACTGGGTGGGGGAGGGACGGAGAGGGAAGTTTGAAGTTTGAGAAATCAATATTCATATTATCTGCTGTAGAAGTTTGGATGGTTTCTTTCACTAGATGGGAGATCCGAACATTTGGTATAAGCCTTTTTTTTAAATGCTGAATATTGCTCTGATGAATTAGGTGCGGTTCACAATGTCTCATCGGTCGGGGCATTGACTATGACTCGGGAAGTCTTTTGCAGCTTTATTTGAGTTTGGTTAGGTCCCATTTGGCGTATTGGGTGTAGTTCTGTTTGCTCCGTTACAAGAAGGATGTGGAGGCTTTGGTGAGGGTCCAGATTTACGAGAGGCATAAATAGGGGTAGATGGTCAGAACCTTTTCTCCAGGGTGCAAATGTCAAAGACTAGATAGCATAGTTTTAAGGTGAGAGGGCAACATTTAAATGTGTAGGCAAGTTTTGTTTTACGCAGATAGGTGGATGCCTGGCACACACTGTGAGTGGAGGTGGAGGCTGATATGAAAATGGCATTTAAGAGATATAGATAAGCACATGGATATGCAGGGAATAGTGGGACATAGATCAAGTGCAGGCAGAGATGATTAGTTTAACTTGGCATCGTATAGGGAGGTTGCACGTAAGGTCACTGGGTCATAGGGCTTGACGCACGGAGCCACACAATCCATCTTGGAGGACATCCGTAACTTCCGGCATATGTTATTAATGCTAGAAACGCGTACTTTCCTACGTGTTAAAAACCGCCAAAATGTTGAATTTTTGCGCTGAAAAAAAAATGCGGAAGTTGGGGTAAGTGTGAGAGACATGTACCCAACTTTAGAATTCCAAACGTGAAGCGAAATGAAGGTAAAGAGAAGCAGAGCTGAAGGGACAACAACAGCTAAAGTGCTTGGTAAACATTGGCCGTGCAGATATCGGAATTGAAAATATTGGGAATTATCGCGTTTGCTCACTGCATTTCATCAACGGTAAGGCATTATTTGAGTTTTTTCTTGATTCCTTTGGTATCTAAAAAGTCTCAGAAGTGATAAATCTGGCTGTAAATTTTTCTTCAGATGCGTTTTCTTTTTGTATGTAAAAACCCACTTGAGAACCATGGGCGATTTAAAAAATTTACAGCCAGATTTATCACTTCTGAAACTTTTTAGATGCCAAAGGAATCAAGAAAAAACACAAATAATGCCTTAGTTGATGAAATGCAGTGAGCAAACGGCCAATGTTCGCTAAGCACTTTGGCTGTTGTTGTCCCTTCAGCTCTCGCTTCTATCAACTGTCATTTCTCCTCACTTTTGGAATTCTGAAGTAAGCTAAATGTCTCACACGTTTATCCTGATTTCCATAATTATTTACAGCGCAAAAATTGACAATTTCGGCGGGTTTTAATGGGCCCGCTACACTGGAAACAATGGTAAGTGCTTACCTGCAGTTCATCGCGTGTATTCCATTTGGAGTAGCGTAGCAACAGTATGGGTCATGGGTCGTGACTCGACTGCCGTGAAACCTACCTATTCAGCACAGGTATTGAGGTATAGATCGCCCCGACGAGGGAGCTCGATCGCCGGCTGCGGATGGTTCGACTCCCCCGACCGATGGAGGTAAGAAGATAAGACCTTATTGCCTTCCATCACAGTGGGGAATATGGCGGAAACGCTGTGGTGGATGTTTGTGTCAATTTTATGTAGTTGTGTGGCCTGTTGCTTTCTTGTTATGACTGTATGCCAAACCAAATTTCACATGTTGCAAAAATTACTTGGCTCATAAATTACGATTATAAGCCTGTTTGTGTTGTACGACAAAGTGTGTACTTTGTCGAACTGCATGGAAAGTGGTCAGTGAAGAGCGTAAGAGAATCTAATCCACCACGTATCAGTGTTAGTTTTATTTTCCATTTCAACGCCACTTTCATATATTAACCACATGTCCCTTGGAACCCTTAATATTCAGAAATCCACTTGAATGAAGTCTTCTTGCGTATGGCGTGCACAGACTAAAGTTGTAGGACAACTTGTTCAATTTGATCTTATTTGATTGTGCACGCCAGGTTGATTGCATTCGTCGAAACAGGGCGGACCACGTGAGGGTTGCAATCTCCCACCCCTTGAATGAAGTAAATGACTGAATCTCCACAGTACTCTGGGATAGGAAATTCCAAAGATTCACCAGTATGAGAGCACATATCTTTTCATCCTAAATGGCATTTTCTGTAACTGTGATTCGTGGGTTGAGATGCCTGACTTAGTGGAAGCATCTTCCCTGCATACATAACATTGATCATTTTAAGAATTCTGTTTTTTGTGAGATCTCTTATTCTTCTAAACAACTGGCCTTGTCTAGTTTCGTAAAGGGGCAAATCTACCATCCCAGGAATATGGTAGCTTTGCCACATTAGGAGACCTGCTTTTACTACACCTACATTAGCTAGGTCTTCTAATGTAGAAAACCTACTATATTAGTAAGTTAATATAGTAGGTTTGCCATATGAGGAGACAAACCTCCCATGAATTAAGTGAATTCGTCCAGTGAATTTTCCTTGAACTATTGGCAAGTCGATAGATTTTTGGTTAAGGAGAGTAAAACTACATTTAACACCCTATTATAATCGCAAAAAAGACACCTGTACTCCTGTTCTGAAATTTGCTCATTGATCCTACACATCGTTTCCCTTCCTAAATCGCCTGGCTTTCAGGGATGTGTATCAGTTCACCCATCAGCACTGCCCTATCTCTTGGCATTAAAACATGATTATCTGTTTTTATGACCTGAAGCACAGCACACTTCATAATGTTTGGGACAAAGACCCATCATTTATTTGCCTCTGTACTCAACAATTTGAGATTTGTAATAGAAAAAAAAAAAAATCACATGTGGTCAAAGTGCACATTGTCAGATTTTATTAAAGGCCATTTTTATACATTTTGGTTGCATCATGTAGAAATTACAGCTGTGTTTATTCCCACACTTGGCTCCATTAATCAATTCTCAGTCTATGTCAGTACATTAGTCCAAACTCCAACTTTGTTAACCAACCTCATGTATGGGATCTATCAAAACCTAAAAATCCAATTGCAGCTTATTTTGCGATTCCCTCTTATCATTTATACAGGTCACATTCTCAAACAACTCCAGTCAAACATGATTTTGTTCCCATAAATCCATGGTGACTCATTCTATTATTCATTCGAAAATATTCTGTTATTACATCATTATGTCTCCAACATTTTCCCTGCTGGTAACATTAGTTAGGCTAATGGGTCAGTAATTCCCATTTTCTCTCACATACCTTTTTTTTTTTTTTTCTTTTTTAAATAAAAAGGTGGGGTTACATTTGCATCTCCAGTCCATAGAAACAATTTCAGATTCTGCTGATTTTTGTGAAAATGATAATCATTTACTAACTTTATAGCTACTTAATTTATAATGTTCTGGAATTTACCAACCTTAGTTTTATCAACCTCTAGTAATTCTTTTTAAATACTTATTTTCTTCAGTTGCCTATTCTTGCTGAATTCTTGTTTCTCTAGTATTTCTGTCAGATTTAGTCTGAGTTTAAAAAAAAAAATTTCTATCACTTTCTTACTCTCCTTGATAAATTCTCCTGCATCCATCTAAAGCACCTTTTTTTTTTTTTTAAAGAGACACCAGTCTTTTCCTTATTTGCATACCAATGGAAGCACAAGTTTCTTTTTATGTTTCTTGCTCATTTACTCTTGTTCTACCTTGACTTTCTCGATCAAGGTTTTGGTATTTCTTTACTGTGTTTTAAAATACTGAGAATCCTCAAGCCTTCAGGTGTTTCGAACATATTTATAGTTTTTTCCCTGGATTTAATATCATATTTTATTTCACCTGTCATGAATGGACTACTTTTTCTTCACCGCATATTTTCCTCCACTATCTCTTTTTCCCCAGTTCTGATGAAGGATCTTAGGTGTTTCTATTTCCAGAAATGCTGCCTGATTTGAAGGCATATTCTATTTTTAAGATATCCAGCACCTGCAATTATTTTTCCCCTCATTTTCTATCAACCATTTTTCCCCAGTCTTTGAGCCTTGGAGTATTTTTTTTTTTTAACGCTCATCATTGCCTTAACACTCAAATCAGTCAATGTATTTTCCAATTTCAGACTGATCAATATTACCTAACTCACTGTAAAATTCTACCAATTATGATAATTCTTTCCAAAAGGCTCAATTACGTCAAAATTATCAATGAGTACTTTAATTGCACAAGACCCAATTTAATCTTTTCCCCATTTAGTTCCTCAACATAGATTTAGAAAACCATTGTGCATCATTTTTGTGCAGGTGTAACTATTCCTGTTTAAAGCAGTGCAGGAGAAAACAACAACAAAAATAAGATAGTGAAGGAGAGAGGGAATCATAGAGTTCAAAGAGTACAGGAGAGAGCCCGAGAGTTTATAGAGGAAACTGTGGGAGTTTAATAAGTGCAGCAGAGGCAGTGCTTCCACATCTCAATTTTTTTTAACCTGAAATAGAATCCCCAAATTTTTTGGAATTTGTTGGTATTTCCTGAAATTTACAAAATGCTTCCTGCGTGCTATTTGTTGTTGGGTTTTTTTTGCGGGCACATGTTAACAACACAAAGAACAAGGCAAAACAGATCTATGCAACTACACCGTATCTGCCTGCTTCTGTCACTCACTTGTACAGTGTTATGCAATGCAGCTTTCGTTGCCCCCATCCCTCTATCCATCCCTCCCACTCTGCCCCTTGAGCCCACCCACTGTTATGTAAAATCAAGGCCAATCCCAATGTAACTGCAATCCCACTGGTAATCTTTCACCACTAACCTTATCCAGAATTCTACCACTGCCTGAAAAATAATCAAAGGCTCAACTTCCATTGAGAAAGAAAATTCCAAAGACTCATTGTTATACGAGAATTTTCCTGAACAGTCTGTGACCCATAGCGCTATGGCCACAGCGCTATGTGTTAAGCCCATAGCGCTGCAGCCAACAGCTCTGTTTAAATTCCCACGCGTTAAACTGACAGTGCTCTGTTTAAATCTTTGCGCGCCTTAAACTGGTAGTGCTGCGTGTATTACCTTTACACCTCCTCGCGGGCCAGATGCGGAAATTTCCTGAAATTATTTCATTTCCCCAAAATTACCAGAAGACAACCAGAATTTCCCGAATTTCGGGTAATTTCCTTCAAAGTGGAAACACTGAGCAGAGGGAAGCAGTGAAAGATTAAAGATAGGTGGCCCAGTGGTGTTGTTTGTAGAGTTGCTGCCTCTCAGTACCAGAGGCCCGAGTTCACATCTGAGCTCTGCTGTACCTTTTTCCCCCATGGTTTTCCTCTGGGTGCTTTGGTTTCCACCCATATCTGAAAGACATGCGGGTGCATAGGTTAATTGGCCTTTGAATTGCCCGCAATGTGTGGGGAGTGAGATATGGAACTAGTGTGAACGATGATCGGGGTGGTCTAGGTGGGCCAAAGTACCTATTTCTATGCTTTATTTCCAAACTAAACATATAGCATAATAAAGCTTCATTGACAGTGCAGTAATGACAAAAGACAATAGGTGCAGGAGTAGGCCATTTGGCCCTTCAGAGCCAGCACCACCATTCAATGTGATCATGGCTGATCATCCCCAATCAGTACCCCGTTCTAGCCTTCTCCCCATATCCCCTGACTCCACTATTTTTAAGAGCCCTATCTAGCTCTCTCGTGAAAGCATCCAGAGAACCCGCCTCTGCTGCCCTCTGAGGCAGAGAATTCCACAGACTCACTACTCTCTGTGAGAAAAAGTGTTTCCTCGTCTCCGTTCTAAATGGCTTACTCCTTATTCTTAAACTGTGGCCCCTGGTTCTGGACTCCCCCCAACATCGGGAACATGTTTCCTGCCTCTAGCGTGTCCAAACCCTTAACAATCATATGTTTCAATGAGATACCCTCTCATCCTTCTAAACTCCAAAGTGTACAAGCCCAGCTGCTCCATGAGATATTAGATTTTAAGGGTTCAACAGAAAGAGCCAATTAAAGTTTACTGGGAAGGCATGAGCACGGCAGCCTCAGGTATCAAAGACCATGCATGAGTGCTAGAGTTCAAAGCTTGCAGGTGAAAGTGACTGTAACATCTTAAACAATGTAATAGACAGGGTTTAAGGCTTTAATTAGTGCAGGAAAGAGATACCATTTACTGACAGAGCAAGGAAGAGCTCTGAATATTTGCAGTCTTTCCAGGTGCGGCAGAGGATCACCTGCACCTCCTCCAACCCCATCTATTGCACCCGCTACTCTAGGTGTCAGCTGCTCTACATCAGTGAGACCAAGCGTAGGCTAGGCGATCGCTTAGCCCATCACCTCCGCTCAGTTTGCATTAACCTACCTGATCTCCCGGTGGTTCAGTAATTCAACTCCCCCTCCCATTCCGAATCTGACCTTTCTGTCCTGGGCCTCCTCCATGGCCAGAGTAAGGACCACCGTAAATTGGAGGAGCAGCACCTCATATTTCGCTTGGGCAGTTTACACCCCAGTGGTATGAACATTGACTTCTCTAATTTCAGGTAGTCCCTGCTTTCTCCTCCCCTTCTCAGCTCTCCCTCAGCCCACTGTCTCAGCCTCTTCCTTTCTTCTTCCCGCCCCTCCCCCCCACCAACCCTCACATCAGTCTGAAGAAGGGTCTCGACCCGAAACGTTGCCCATTTCCTTCGCTCCATAGATGCTGCCTCACCCGCTGAGTTTCTCCAGCATTTTTGTCTACCTCAATATTTGAAGTCCGTGCAGAAATGCGGAAGGTTCTGACTGTAGAACAAGTGCTGGAAAGTCAGAAGTTGTATCTAAAAATGTCACAGAACAGTCTGAATAGTTTAAGGATCATGCTGGAGAGAAGGTTGAGAATTTAAACAGCGTAACAGAAACGGCTCAGTATTTAGCAGGACCAATGGAGAGAACGCCACCATTGAAAACACCAGTCTGCAAGATGACTGAAATTTCAGAAGCTTGTCACTTTAATTCTGTATTGCCTCTCCATCCTCCCATGTTGCTGCAACGATGCCCAACATAGAATCAAGTAAAAGCATCTAGCCTTCTATCCGGCTGTGTTGCCACTTTGGCATCTTCAGGTAACCGCCCTCTCTCCTCTGTCAAGAGAGTTTTTAGCTTTCTTTTTTTCACCTCTTGTTAACAATGTTTTTTTTTTATAAAGCAATTGGTATCGTGACACTTTTGTGTTGCACTTTATCACACACTTTCTCTCCATTTGTCTCACTCAGCAATTTTACACTTGTGTTTGCTTCTATTTTGCATTTCTAGCACCTGCAATTCTTAACTCCAAGAAGGAAACAAAGGCGAGGCTGTGCTGATTAAAATTGGAAAAGTGGATATCCTTTAATTTGGCATGGACAGAATTTATCTCGTTAAGAGTTTAAAAACAAATAGTGACAAGTAAGTGTGCAGGGAAATGGCATGTGCATTTCCAAATATTTCAAAATGTGCATAGCCAAATATTCTTCGGGTTAATTTAAAGGAGTTTTCAAAATGTAATCATTTCTTAAACTAGAAAGTTACTGGAGACACAAGGAACTGTAAATGTTGGAATATAGAGCAAAACAAAGTGCTGGAAGAACTCTGTGGGTCATGCAACATCTGTGGAGGAAGCAGATAGCAACGTTTTGGGTCAGGACCCTCCTTCAGACCAAAGCATCGGCTGTTCATTACCTCCACAAATGTTGCCTTACACACACACACACACACACAGAGTTATTTGTGTTTTGTTCCAGAAAGGCAATGCTGTGTATGATAGCTGTGACCTCAAAAATCAGTGGGAGAACATTTGGACAGAAATGCTATTAAAAAAAAGTACTGAGCACAGGGTAAGGGCCAAGAATAATTTTAAGTAGAATTTCTAACATAGAATGAGTAGATTTTCTAACATTTCAAAGAATGAGAAAGGATCTGCAGCTGCTATAAAAGGAACAGAGAGATGGTAGAAGCTGGAATCACAAAAAAGGGACAGGTAGAGGGCCAAAGCCATGAATCCTTACATGAAAGGATATAATGAAAGAAAAATAGGTGTACGAAACATTGGCGGAGGATAGGAATTTAGAAACTATTATGGGGGGGGGGGGGGGGTCACGATGAGAAATAATACACAAGGAGGGTTTCAATCAAGCAAGGATCACACATTATCCCAAATAGGTGCAGCTGCAACATCCAGGACAACGTATCCTGCTTGATGGGTGTCCTATCCACCAGCTCAATTGGCTCAATTGTGCACTACATACAAAATACAGTTCCTCCAATAGCATCATTCAAGGACAATCTCAAAAGCCAAGGACTGTGGGCAGAACTGGTCTGTTGTAACATGGACAGCACTTCACTTTAATCCAGTGAATTACCCTCTGAGAGCTAGGCTAAACATACCTGGCGCCAGTGGCCCATAGGGTCAAAAACAAGCCTGCTAAACACAAGGAAGATCTAGTGAACTCAAGGCTACATCTAGACACCCTAATCTTCCTACGCAGATAAAGAAGCCTGTTTTTCAATGGAAAGTTACTGAATGCTGGATCACTATAGTCAACCCTGTAAACAAGTATATGTGATTAACCTTGCTTTTATGCTATCAAATATGATATAAAAATACTGCACGCTTTGAATCTGCAGAGCAGTCTTTTGTTTGACTGTTCTCCTTGTCCGACAAGTTATTGCGAATAAAGTAGCTACAGTTTGATAATCACTCACGTCTCAAGTAAATTATTCCGACAGGACAAGTGTCTCAGGTGCATGCAAACACCATTCACCTGAAAGCTCCTCTTTGAATTGCACACTGGCCTGATATGTTAATACATTGCTGTTCCTTTGTGAACATCCTGGAATTCTTCAACAGGGCTGCTTGACTACCTTAACAGGACTGCAGCAGTTTACACTTGTGGCTCATCACCTTCAAGATGAATGAAGTATGGGCAATAAACGTTGGTCTCCTGAATATTTCAATGAAGCCCAATGTAAGTTGAGGAATAGCACCTCATCTTCCATCTATGCATGTTCCATTCTCAATAAAGAATTCAATAATTTTAAGCAATTCACTTTCCTGTTTGTAACATGCCAATTCTGCTTCATGGTTACTTATTTGTAACATTAATCCTTCTCATTCCACATATATTCTGAAATGCCAAGTTCACAACATCCTAGTTTCAGTGTAGAAAGGAACTGCAGATGCTGGTTTAAACCAAAGATAGACACAAAAAGTTGGGAGTAACTCAGCGGGACAGGCAGCATCTCTGGGGAGAAGAAATGGGTGATGTTTCAGGTCGAGTCTGAAGAAGGATCTTAACCCGAAATGTCACCCATTCCGTCTCTCCAGAGATGCTGCCTGTCCCGCTGAGTTATTCCAGCTTTTTGTCTATCCTCGTTTCAGTGACCGCTCATCTGCATTTTACAGCTTCATCTGGATTTTCCAGTCTTTCTCCAACAGCCCTCACCAAGCTATGCACTAGATGGGTGCAAACTGAGCAACTACAGTGGATATTTCTGTTAAAGGTGTTCAGCAAATATTCAGTACATACAGAACCATTTACATTTTTTTATTTTAGTTTATATACACAAAAATCAGCAATTAGTCAAATGCCTTTACCATATTATGTTCTCCTCTTTCACCCCCATCCAGTGCCTAGTATACAGATTAATAGAGTTAAGAAAAAAAAGTGGGGAATCTCCAGTTTCTTCCCACAATTCAAAAAAGTATTAATTCCAGTCCAATATAATACAGCCCACTATTGAAATGAATAGAAATATTGGCATTATCCTCTTTTCACAAACTACCATACCTTTAGACATCTACTTGCATCTTACACCTGATAGTATTTAAGCAGAGAGGAAAATTGCAAAAAGTAAACCCTGTTTACAACACTAAAAAAAGAAATAATGAAAAATGCATTGCACACGAAGGGAAAAAAAAGTGATTTTGTGGGCTCAATATGGAGTCTTCTGCAATTATTGTTCACAGACACGAGTTTCGACAGCAACTTCACTTTCAAAATGAATAATCTTGAAACACTTCGATGCATTCCGCTTTTGGATTCCTAAGAAAAAAAAAAAAACTGTTAAATGGCAAATGCTGCTTATCTCATAACTGTAGCACAAAATTCTCATTCAACATGCCACAAAATAGCAAATCCCTCAAAGCCAAGAAAATGAAACATTAGGTTGGATGAATAATGAACAATTCAGGATACTTAAATAATCTTGCTCTCTCCAACTATTTGCACCACAAGGAATGGGGTTGGAATAGAGATAGTAACCAAGACTCCAGATAGAGAAGACAAAAGGGTGCAAATGGTGGAATTTAATGAGGAAGGCCTGCAAGCTTTTCTGGGTGTTTTCATTTTACAGAGTTTCAAACTCAAAATTTCATTTTTATTATTCCTTATTTAAGATATCCAAGGTACATTTCTATTTGAGTTCTTAGACAATTTTTTTACTTGTCTAGAGAGAAAAACTGTTGGCTGGTCACTGGAATGTGAAGTACCAAAAAACTGGAGGAAGAGGGTCGAGCAGCATCTGTCAGGAGGAATTATTGACAGAACTGACAATTTCTAACCCCTCCCCAACTCCCACCCAGATGCTGTTTAAACCACCAAATTCCTTCAGCAGTTTGTTTTTTGCTTTGCCTTAAACAAAACTGCCAACCACACATGTGACAGCAACTAGCATTAAATTACAAATTTCATTTGCCAGTCTCTGTATCCATTTAGCAATCAATGAAAAGACAATTAGCTTCCACCCCCTCCAAACCAAATGACTATTTTTGTCACCTCCCCTACAGATGGGTAGTTGATCGAAAGGAGTTTTCTCAGTGGTCTTGAACACATTTACTTTAGCTCAGTGCCATTCCATGTTTAAACCAATTCTCAAAATCCACCTCCCCACATTACTTGGGGGTTGGGAGGTGAGGGTGAGGGGAAAGGAGGGGATGATCTCAGAAAAATGCTACTTATTCTGATTCTCTATAAAGAACAAGTGTCATTTGTATCTCAAATGTTCGGGGTAGTGGTTTCCAAATTCTGCAAGAGCAGATTTCCTTCACCTGAACAGCTATAATGCAGGGGTCGACAGTATTCTGGCTCAATTTTTGCTAAGTAAATTACTTACCAGTGTCAATTGTGATATAAATAATGTAACCTCAATACTGGAAGAGCAGACATGTTAACTCAAAAGAAAATTAGTTGACTTGTTTTTATCATTTGTTGGGTCACATTTCCCCAGCTAATATTTACTCAAATTAACAGACAATAGGTGCAGGAGTAGGCCATTCGGCCCTTCGAGCCTGCAACGCCATTCAATGTGATCATGGCTGATCATCCCCAATCAGTACCCCGTTCCTGCCTTCTCCCCATATCCCTTGACTATCTTTAACAGCCCTATCTAGCTCTCTTGAAAGTATCCAGAGAACCGGCCTCCACCGCCCTCCGAGGCAGAGAATTCCACATACTCACAACTGTGTGAAAAAGTGTTTCCTCATCTCCATTCTAAATGTCTTACCCCTTATTCTTAAACAGTGACCCCTGGTTCTGGACTCCCCCAACATCAGGAACACATTTCCTGCCTCTAGCGTGTCCAGACCCTTAATAATCTTATATGTTTCAATAAGATCCCATCTCATCCTTCTAAACTCCAGAGTATACAAGCCCAGCTGCTCCATTCTATCAGCATATGACAGTCCCGCCATCCCGGGAATTAACCTTACAAACCTACGCTGCACTCCCTTAATAGCAATAATGTCCTTCCTCAAAGTAGGGGACCAAAACTGCACACAATACTCCAGGTGTGGTCTCACTAGGGCCCTATACAACTGCAGAAGGAACTCTTTACTCCTATACTCAACTCCTCTTAAGGGGCAAACCAAAAAGAAACTTATGGATATGGTAATGGTAACTGATCAATTCAATGTAGAACATTGTACAATGGGCAAAAACATATGACAATTCATTGGAAATGTATTATTTAGCTAAACACCCAAATAAAATCCATGTACAAATGTGGGGGCCTCCACATGCTGCTTAAGAAAACTCCTGAACACTTTTGAAGAATTGCACCCCATCTAAACCCTTCACACTATGATTTTCCCGTTCTATATTGGGAAAGATAAAACCCCCTACAACAACCTTACTTGACCTGCAGCTGTCTGCAATCTCTCGGCTCATTTGTTCTCCTAATTCCCATTGACTATTCAGGGGTCTGTAGTAACCCAACCCTCCTTTCTCGCTCTCGCTTTAAACCAACCCTCCTTTCTCGCTCTCCCCCTTTCACCTGCCTATTCTGTCCACTAACCTTTCCCACGCCACCCTCCATACCAACTTCTAGCCTCTCACTTGCCTCTGTCCTGCACGAGATCCCACCACCCCCCCGCCAATCTAGTTTAAACCCTCCCGTGTAGCATTAGCAAACCTTCCCGCTAGGGTGTTGGTCCCCCTCCAGTTTAGGTGCAACCCGTCCCTTTTATACAGGTCACTCCTGCCCCGGAAGAGATCCCAATTATCCAGAAATCTGAAATAGCAAAGACAATAATTTGTACTTGTAATAAATAAATCAAGTGCTGGAAGAGAGTTGAGAGAAATCAATTGTGCTATCCCTGTATCTGGAATATGTAGTGCAAAAATCAAGAATGGATCTATTGCATTAAAAAAAAGACCATTAATTATGCACAATTGGAACTGACGAAACAGACAAGTTAGTGTAACTGGACAATAACTGAATTTTTAAAGACACTTCATACATGGACATAATACAATTTAATACTTTTAAATTTATACGGTTAAATTGAGTAGAGTTTTAAAAAAAACGTACATCAAAACTGCACAAAATATATTAAGTTACCTTTTGCAAGATCTCTACGTTGAAGCTTGAAGCTCTTCTTCCCATGACAAAGACGTGCAATAAAAAATCCAAGCTCATCCACATTTTCAATATAATCAGTAACCACCATCTCTTCATGGATCAAGTAAGACTGGGGCAAATAGGTGCCAGCCTGTTCAAGTAATTGAGGATATTTTAAAGTTAGTATGCTAGGCACTTGATACTCAAAATTACTCATTCCCTCAACCATCCAGTGACCTTAGCTAAACACAACAGAATGACGTTCAGCAATATGAATATTAAATTATTAACATGCAAATGAAGTAATAATGGCAACTCAAGGATCCAGATCAAAAAAGTGAACTGGATAATTTCAGAATCTAGGAAATTTTAGAATATCACAACTAATGCATCCTTTTTCAAGAATTCCAAAACTTATGCCATCGGGTCCTGTGCCAACAGATCACTGTTCCGAGTCCCATTCGAGGGTACATTTTCTCCAAGTGATATTCAATTTACCAATCTACTCTTACCATCTATACAGAAAGATAATCATAAAAACAGTTTAAGAGCTGATAGTCCATGCTCTAACTTTAGTAGCTGTAATACTATTCAAATTAAGATTTTTCTAAACCACATGAAGCAGAGGGGAAGTTCACGGTCCAATTCCAAAGTCATGCCATGTTCAAGAAAAAAAGCTTGTATATGCTTTCTAAACTTAAGCATCTCCAGATTCCATCTGAACTAGCAACAAGACAACACATCTTTTATCATATTGTAGTAGCCATTTAGCTTAACTCAGTTTGTTATAACTATAACCAGTTACCTTTACATTTTTTCTGCCTGCAATTATGTGCGAGCGATTTATACGTAGTCTGCAGATGGGATTCTCGTGCAGACTACCAAGGAGTTTAGTTCGAAGAAGATCAGGGAAGAGACAATAGTTTTCGACCATGCACGAGCACGATTGAAATGTACTACAATAAAGAAACTATTAATCAAGAGACTGTTTTTGGAAGATTCATCTTTCGACGGCATTGATTGTCTCGTGGAGAGCTCGTGGGTGCGTATAGATTACCATCTGATCCAGTCATCGAGAACTAAATCCATGAGACATTCTAAAAAACTGTCAC